>NC_025700.1:26348524-26349274 GCF_000633955.1 Camelina sativa | reverse complement strand
AGCAATTCAACACCCTCAAGGCCTTTCACAGATGTCAACCCCCTAATGATTATAACTGGACCAGTCGAACCACTATGTAACTTCTCTCTACCTGATTTATCAGTTTCTGAACTTGTTAAAAGATTCTCCTCAATTCGTTTCTCAGAGTCTAGCTTATGCACAAGTGCTTGTGCTTGTTCAATGTCAGTTAGGATTCTCTTTGGATGAGAAATGAAACTGGGTGCTTTTGGTGCAGCTGAAAGAAGGTCAGCCTCTTTAGCTCCCACCCTATCATGTCTTTTTCTTTTACCACCAGCTGATTCATCCTCAGAATTTTGCTCACTGGTCTGGCTAGACTTATTCAATGCTGTCACTGCAGGAACTCTGGAACGGATCAAGGTAAACTGTGAGCTTTAGAGATGACAAAATGGTGATCATAATCATAAATGTGGTGTACAAGCAAAGGAAATTATCTTACAAATCTAGCGCCCCGCTCTGCAAATCAAGTAAGAAATCCTTTGCTACTTTTCGTGCAAGGTCATTCCTCCTGGACAAAAAAAACCAAGACTGTATAATACCAAGACTACAAGAGATCAATGTATAGTATTAATATAAGACCATTCATGCACAAAAGCCCGACATAAACTGTTGCAAATGGCTCTTGAACTCACCTTTCTATGACAGAGAGTAAATTTGTTGGATGATACTTATTTTTCAACCTGGACGTGTAACATAGATACACATGTTAATAGGTTAGCTTGCAGAATATAC
>NC_025700.1:26341120-26347882 GCF_000633955.1 Camelina sativa | reverse complement strand
AAACTGTGAGCTTTAGAGATGACAAAATGGTGATCATAATCATAAATGTGGTGTACAAGCAAAGGAAATTATCTTACAAATCTAGCGCCCCGCTCTGCAAATCAAGTAAGAAATCCTTTGCTACTTTTCGTGCAAGGTCATTCCTCCTGGACAAAAAAAACCAAGACTGTATAATACCAAGACTACAAGAGATCAATGTATAGTATTAATATAAGACCATTCATGCACAAAAGCCCGACATAAACTGTTGCAAATGGCTCTTGAACTCACCTTTCTATGACAGAGAGTAAATTTGTTGGATGATACTTATTTTTCAACCTGGACGTGTAACATAGATACACATGTTAATAGGTTAGCTTGCAGAATATACCAGAAGAATGCAAAAGATGGAAACACAGAGTGGAAATAACCATTCTTCTTCTTTGTGGGTGTTAAAATAGGCACGTTTCTGTGTTGTGATATACTCTGACTTGTACTCTTGATATCTGCATCAAGAAAAAAGTTTACCACTGCAGCTTACGATACAACTGCTTAACCAACAAGACTAAGTTGCAGAAACCGCACCTGCGTTCAGCTTCAGATGGCAATATATCATCTTCCAACTCCTGAATAAATTGTTTGTATGACATCAATCCGTCCCTGGATAAAGGAAATACAACGTTACGTATTATTAAATGCAACAGCAAGAAGACTACAAACAGCAGTAGTTGTGTGCCACTTCTTAAACGTAAAACAGATCAAACTTAAACATTTGGAACCAACATAATGAGGTTATCTCGTACTCAACAGAAATAATGAAAAGAGATGACAAAGTCAACAACGCATGTTTGAGAAATGATTTTATCGAATTAGTGTCTGATCAATTGTGTATCTCAAACATTTGCTCTAACTTTCTGGAGCTATAAGGAAGTAAGCATATATGCCTCATCGAAGAAAGAACATTCTAAAAGAGATAAAACTTCGTTTCATTGAGCACCATAGGACAGTTCATAACTCCTAGTATACATTCAGTAGATTAAAAATCCACTACCAAGAATCTACACACCATATGACAAAGATAGCAAATCATGAAATATAAAAGAAAAATAAACAAAGATGAAGGAGCCTTAACCTTTGAGTATTTCCGCTGTTGGAAGCATCACCATACCCTCCACGTCCTCCCTCCCATTCTGCCAAAAGAAATAAAAAATTAAAAGGTCGATTTTGATATCACTCTCCTAAAATAGATTGCTTGTTCACAAATAGAACTGTGAATTAGTTACTCAAACTGTATCCAATCCACAGCATATAGAGAGAAAAATATGAAGCTATGACTATGAACTATGCTAGTCAAATGAACCAAAAGTCTTCAATCTATAAGAACGCCCAATGACTATGAACTATGTTAGTCAAATGAACCAGAAGTCTTCAGTCTATAAGAACGCACAAAGACAGACATCTTAAACATGTCTCACAAGTGAAGCCGTGGTTATACTTAAGAAAGAGATGTCTCACCCTGATGGCGACCCATAAAGCGGCCGTGAGGCCTTTCATCACCATAATTAGGTCTCCCACCAATTTCACGATCATATCCTCCACCATATTCATATCCAAATCTAACATGCAAAAGAAGAATTGAGTACAGATTAGGAAATCACGAAAACGAAGGATATAACAATCATTGATACAAGAGGATATCTAACGTGGTCTGTGATGCACTTTTCTATTCAGCTAAGCAAGAATGCAACTTAGCCTTGTATCAAATCACAGTACCCATATGACGTTGAATTATATATAGTTCAATCGGTAACAGATGAACTCTGATGTGTGGTTCCAATTGAAGTGTGAGTGAGCAATGAAGATCCAAGCCTAGGGGATAAAGGATTACCTTCTATCGGGAGGCCCATAGCCACCACGAGGACTGCCACGGCGAGCATCATAGCCATTATCATCCCTCCGATAACGCTTATGAGGAGGTGAGCGGCGCATGGGAGGAGGAGAGTGCCGCCTATCTCTGTACGGAGGCGGAGGACTCAAGCTAGGACGTCTCTTGTAATCCCTACGAGGCGGTGGGAGAGGCGAACGGTCACGGTCACGGCGATTAGGCGGACGTTCGAGGTCTCTGTCGTCACGCCGCTCTTTTGAATCTCTCTCACGGCGTAGTGGAGGTTGTTGCTGTTCATGTTCCTGCTCTTGTTGCGGCAGAGAGGAAGAAGGCGGTGGAGGAGGTGGTGAGGAAGAGGTCGATTTCTCAGGGACTCGGTTATCGACGGAATCAGACGGAGGAAGAGTCACATCGGCCATTACGATCGGAACCCTAAATCGGAGAATCCCAAAAGCCTCTCTGTCTCTCTCTCTCTTTACGTTTACGGGTTCTGCTGCTGCTGCTGTTACAGTGAACTTTATTCAATTTGGCCTTACTCAGAGGCCCATCTTCATCTTCATGAAAAATTTAAGGGTTTTAAAAAGTACGAGATCATTTTGTATAATATTTAAATTGATTTTTAGTTAGAATAATGTTCAAAACAAAGGAAAAATAGGGGGCGACAAAAAAAAAAAAAACAAAAACAAAAACAAAAACAAAGGAAAAATCGGGAAAATGTGAGAGAAGTAATTCAATTCCTTCATATTTTTTTTTAATTGAAGCATATTAATATGAGAAATTAATTCAATTTGTTCTAAGTAGAGAATCTCATTACAAAACATACTAAACCAAAAACTAAACAACAAAATAAAATTAAATATTGAACATCTTCTAAGTGAGGAATTAACATAAGTTTCCATCATATTTAATTATATACTCAAGAAAGTTCTGGACTGAACCAAACTGTATGTACTTCTGGACAGAAGAAAGTTCGATCGACTCCCACTAAGAATTTTAAGAATCGACTCAAATCAAATCCCTAAAGAAAAACATTTCACACTGCTACGAGAAATAATTATAGACCCAAAGATGTGACATGAAGTTTTGAGGAGCTGCCAAAATGGGTTTCTTCTGGTTTAGGAGTGAGTAGTCCTACTTACTCGAACATGCTTGGGAGAGGTCTCACGGCCATGAATGCGTCCACCATCTGTGATACCCAATTTTGTTTTTTTTTTTTTTTTAAAACTCCTGATACTAAATCTTTATTTTTAGTTTGAGAAAGAAAAAAAAAAAGAGTTTTTAATTACCTCATTGGTAACAGCAGCTCGTGCCCTGCGGTGTTTCTCCACTATTTCTGTCAAGACTTCCGTGACTCGCTTCTTTACATCTCCTGATTGCATGTTTCCATCTTTTTCTCCATATTCCAAAATATATATATATAGTACAATTTTCAAAAACCCTTGGACACATTTTCCTTCTGCGTAGCGATCTTAATAACGAACTTATTGACTAGTGTTACCTTTCTAATGCGTTCAAGTTTGGAATCATCTTCAAGAAAGAAACTCAAATACTTGAACGGTATGTCCACCTGTTGTTGGATAGACTAAGTTAGAAGTCATCCTATTCCTAACTAGTTTGTGTTTTGTTAAGAGTTAAGAATGAGTTTGGTTTAGGAGTTGTCTAAACAAAGGTTTTCCAATTATGAATAGGATTTGATTTGGTGTTTTATATATAAGGGTGTTGAGTTGTGACATACCTTAGTGTGAGATTTAAGATTGAAAGATTAAGGTTTTGAGTAATTTTCCTTAATAAAAAAGAAGAGTTGTTCTTTTAAAGTTTGAATCTCAAAGCTTGAAAACAAGACCTGTGATTTAGTAGAAAAGTGATTACCAGAAAACAAGAATACGGTAAAATAGGTTAGATTTTGGTCATGCCTACTTTACTTAGTTATATATCCCTTTGTTATCTATACAGATAGTAGGCGAAACGAAGAATTTGGTACCTCGAGATTTGCTCCGAGATCTTTCTGCTCGGTCTCGGTATTTTCCCCACCACTAAGCGCACTGTTTATCTGCGTAGGGAACCGCAACAAGTTTAGATATTAGAAGCAGTTATCTTATTTCATTTAGAACTGGTATCTAATGCAACTCTCTAGCAAATCACGACGCATTAGCGAATGATAAAATTTGTAAGGGAGTTGTGAATGACATTGAGGTCAGTAAACACGTTTTATTTGAGAAAAAACTGTTTTTGGCAGAGGTCTAACAGTCTCGTAAATTTGTAGTAAAAAATAAACTAAAATAAAATGGCTCGCAAATCTTTTGCAAAATTCCCTAGCAAATCCATATCATTTATTTTTAGTAAAATTGTAACACTGGAAGTAGTAGTATCAATTATGTTATGTTGTTGATCAACCTAGTAATTATGAACACCAAGAATATGATCAATTTGGTTAATGATGCATTTGATGAACCAAGAACAAAGATCACTAACAATATTGTATATATAAAAAAAAAATATTTTCTGGCGGTATACGAGTGGTTAAAACTAATGTTTAACAAATACATTATCAAGTTCTATATATATTCTTAGCAAAAAAAAAAAAGTTCTATATATTATTCGAGTTAATTCCCAAACAGTAACCATTCTATAAAGCAATTGACTAAAACAATAGATTAAGGATGTTAGTTATATATAACTAATGAAAAGAAAAGACAGATTTTTAAAAAATAAAATAAAAAGAAAAGTGTAAGGAAAGGTGACCGGAGAGAATAACAACAAGGGGAAGATAAAGTTACCATTTTTGGAGTCATCCGTCAAAGTCATCTTTTTTACAAGCAAGCAATATTTGCTTTATTGCATGTTGTTTTGTTTGTAAATAAGTCAGTCACACACACAACACCCCTTTTTTCTCCTCCCGCATAAGATTCCTCTCTTTCTC
Organism: Camelina sativa; assembly: GCF_000633955.1. NCBI lineage: Eukaryota > Viridiplantae > Streptophyta > Magnoliopsida > Brassicales > Brassicaceae > Camelina > Camelina sativa. Next base: position 26,343,098 of record NC_025700.1, on the reverse strand, counting down.
TCTCTCTCTCTCTGCCCATCTGATTCGCTGCTGACACGACACACACACCTCTCTCTCTCTCTCTCTCTCTCTCTCTCTCTCTCTCTCTCTCTTCTTCGCCTCCTGTAGAAGAAGACGTTTTGTTTTGTTTTGTTTTCGTTTGATCCTCTCGTCGCGTAACTCCAAAGCTCAAGAGCCTCTCTTTAATTCTTCCGACTCTTTAGGTATCGCCGTTTCTTCATCTGGGTTTCTTTCTACTTTGTGTGGGTAAGCCACACTCTATTCGCGTTTTCTAGGTTTTCTTCTACTACTCTAATGGTCCAATTTCAATTCGGGTTTCTTTTACCTTTCTATAAAAATCTCTCCTTTTTTCCAGTTTTGGTCAAATTAGTTAACTTTCCATGTTTTGATTTTTCGATTACGCTCGCTTTAGAAAAATCCTTAATTTGTTTAATCAATTTGGTACTTTGGCTTACGGTCTGGCTTTGTTTATGTTCTTTGCTCGTCCTAGTTTTTGGATTTCTCCTAAGATTGCGATTGGCATCAAAGTTGTTTTTTTTTTTTTTTTTTTTGTGTGTCTGATTCTTATTGTTACTCATATATATCTATTGGTTGATAAAAACTGCAACTTGGTTCTGTGAAAGTTTTACTTTTTCTATAAGAGGTTTATTTGATGAAGTTATAACAGCGGAATAGGTTACTAGGGTTAAAGGAATTGGTCAGATTGCGTTGTCATTTCCAAGTAGAAATTTTGTTCTGTAACTGAAGCTAGATGTTTGCTTTTTTAGGTATGTATGATGGAGCTAGAAACTTCGATTGTATTTGTGCTGGGAGTAACATAACCTTGTTCCTTTTGTTTCTTAGTACTCATCTGTTAGTGGTGATTCTTCTTAGAGTTTTCTTTACTGTATTCATACATGTATAGCTAATAGCAACTATCCTGCAAAATACATAGATTCATTTTTGTTTAACTCTTGATGCAACGATAAAGAGAACACTGTTTATTCTCTCGTATCCAACATGAACACAATGATATTCTCACACCTTTGCACTAGATTATTTATTGCAAGTTGGACCAGATGACTTGCTATGTCTTAAATTTGTATCATATTTGTATCTTCTACTTATTCCCGATTCAATCCTGCCAGGGGTTGGTGCATTGATGCTGAGAATACAGTCTCACTGAAACTCTGCCAGTTTGTATCATATTTGATATTTCCTATCATTTTGGTTTTGTTTTGGTAGTCCTCTTTCACTAAATCTAGTCCACTTGATAGTCTTTAAAGTATATTTTCTTCTTTTGAAGCGTTTTTTGTGTTTGTTGTGTGGTGGTAGTTTTTGTTAGAGTTCAGGATCACTAATAAAAATATAGCCCAAAACAAGATATCTTAAAACGCAGAATTCATTTCCCTTGGTATGAACTGATAAACCCACGCAAAGCCTATTTCGCAGGATGGATCTCACAAATAGGTCCTCCTTCCTACCTATATGAATCTCCAAAATCACATAATAGAAGAATTCCATGTGGGAATTAGTTATTAAAGTCCTAAGTGACATATTATCACCCTTATGATCATTCCTCTGAATTTGGAAGTTTTCTTTTCTATATTTGAAACTATTCAAGTATTTCTTGGTCTAATTTTAGTATCATTGCATTTCTGCAGGTTGTAAATCTAATTCTGTAACTCTTTTTTTGCATGTAAGCTTGGAGAATGGGTGCATCAACATCCAGAATAGATGAAGATAAAGCCTTGCAGCTATGTCGGGAAAGAAAAAAATTTGTCCAACAAGCACTTGATGGAAGGTGTTTGTTAGCTGCTGCTCACGTTTCATACGTTCAGTCTCTTAAGAGTACCGGAACTGCCCTCAGGAAATTTGCTGAGACTGAAGTTCCAGTTGAATCTTCCTTGTACACGTCCACTAGTGCAACACCAGAACAACCTCTTGCCTTAATCGAGAAATCAGTTTCTCATTTGTCATACTCTCCTCCACCTGCTTC
>NC_025700.1:26329828-26337036 GCF_000633955.1 Camelina sativa | reverse complement strand
CAGTTGAATCTTCCTTGTACACGTCCACTAGTGCAACACCAGAACAACCTCTTGCCTTAATCGAGAAATCAGTTTCTCATTTGTCATACTCTCCTCCACCTGCTTCACATTCGCATTCCCATCATGACACGTATTCACCTCCTCCCTCACCTCCTAGTACCAGTCCGTTCCAGGTCAATCATATGAAATTCAGAGGGTCTTCTTCAAAAAAAGTGGAAGAGAAACCTCCGGTTTCTATTGTTGCCACTGTAACCTCATCGAGTAGTCCACAAAGCAGGTCTATGGAAAAGCTGGAACCAACCCGATTTGATGAATCTTCTACCATGCCACCTGAAGCACCTTGGGATTATTTTGGTCTTTCTCATCCAATTGACAACCAGCTTTCTTCTTCTCATGTTGGGAATGGTCATGTGTCGAGATCCGTGAAGGGAGAAGATGAAACTCCAGAGGTGGAGGATGATGGTGAGAATTTTTCTTTTCAAGAAAGGGAAGCGTCCAGAGATTCGGATGATGATGAGTTTGATGAACCCACAAGTGATACACTTGTCAGAAGCTTTGAAAACTTCAATAGAGTGCACCGTGCTTTGCCTCAAAGAGAGGGAGTTGAAAGCGAGTTCTCAGATGCTGAGAAAAGTAGAACTCCTGAGTTATCACCACCAGTGACGCCTTTGACAGCCACTCCAGTGAACAAAACACCACACAAGGGAGATCACACCGAGAACAAGATTCCTCCCAGGGACTTCTTGTCAAGCATGAAAGAGATAGAGTTGCTCTTTGTTAAAGCTTCAGAGACTGGAAAAGAGGTTCCTAGGATGCTTGAAGCCAATAAGTTGCATTTCCGTCCAATAGTTCCGTCAAAAGAAAGTAACAATTCTCATCTCTTGAAGACTTACTTGCCTGTATATGCATGAGCAAATTCCACCTTAGTTAATCTAATGTTTCTCTGCATCTAGATTGTTTTGTGATGAGTATTTAAAGAAAAAATGACATATCTCTGCTTTTTGCAGATGGCTCCGGTGCGTCATCACTGTTCAAAACCTGTCTCTCTTGTGGGGAAGATCCCAAAGATGTACCAGAAGGTAATTACACTTATCTACATTTTGGGTCAATTGTTGCAGATTGTATGGAGTGTTTACAGGCTAAGTAATATGTGCAGAGCCTGCTCAGAACTCCGTGAAATTCTTGACCTGGCATAGAACTGACTCTTCACGATCCTCATCTTCTCGGAATCCTCTTGGAGGAATGAATTCTGATGATGTGGAAGAGCTCAATAGCAATCTCTTTGAAAATATTTGCATGATTGCTGGAAGCCATGCCTCAACGCTAGACAGACTATATGCATGGGAGCGGAAGCTCTATGATGAAGTTAAGGTACTTATAGTGCGTTTAATAGGGTTTTTTTTTAAAAAAAAAACATGATTTTGCAGTGAAAGTATTTAATTTGTTTTCGTCACTTCTACCGGTTTTCAGGGGAGTCAGACTGTGCGGAGAGAGTATGACGAAAAGTGCAGAATTTTGAGAGAACTTGAATCAGAAGGTAAAGGTTCACAAAGAACAGACAAGACACGTGCAGTTGTGAAAGACCTTCACTCCAGAATCAGAGTGGCGATTCACAGGATCGACTCCATATCAAGACGGATTGAAGAACTCCGTGACAAAGAGCTCCAGCCTCAACTTGAGGAACTCATTGAAGGGTATGTGTTGTTAAGTCACTGTCTCCAGTATACTCAATTCTTTTGATTTCATTTTCACCTGAACAAATTATATTTATTATTTTTTGGTATGTGATTAGGTTGAGTCGTATGTGGGAAGTGATGTTCGAATGCCACAAGGTTCAGTTTCAGTTAATCAAAGCGTGTTACAGAGGCGGAAACATGAAACTCAACATGCAGTCGGAGGTGCACAGACAAGTAACATCTCACCTTGAAGATGAACTCAGCGCGTTGGCCTCAAGCTTCACAAAGTGGATCACAGGCCAGAAATCATATATTAAAGCGATAAATGAGTGGCTGGTGAAATGTGTCGCCTTAACACAAAAATCCTCCAAACGGAAAAGGCGTGGTGCACCACAGCTGCAACTGAGAAACTATGGTCCTCCCATTTATGCAACCTGTGACATCTGGCTAGAAAAACTCGAAGAATTGCCTACCAAAGAGGTTTCGAGCTCCATTAAAGCACTTGCATCTGATGTCGCCAGGTTCTTGCCACGTCAGGAAAAGAATCGCACCAAGAAACATCGGTCTGGTGAGACAGCTCACATGTTGCCAGATGAGACAGTGGAGGATCGAGGTCCGGGATTTGATCGGTTTAGGACAAGCTTGGAAGGATTCGTTGGACAACTCAACCAGTTTGCAGAATCATCAGTGAACATGTATGAGGAACTTAAGAAAGGAATCCACGATGCCAAGAACAACTACGAGCACTTGAAGAAGGCTTATGCACAAGGAAAATGATTTTTTTTGGTTTCTTGGAGAAATGGAATTTTGTCATGTTAAAAATTTTGGAGGGAAAATTGGGTTTGGCATTTGTAAATGCAAAAGGGATTATATAAAAAGATTTCTTCAAGCGTAGCTATGGAGGATAACTGTGACAGAGTTGTGTGCTTTGTGGGCATATCAAAATAAATATAGTTTTTAGTTTGTCCAATCACTGAAAACGTATAAGAAAATCTAGTCAATAACATAAGAGTGTTTCTGTTTATATGGGGCATTAGGAATCATTTAGGTTAAAAATGGAGTCTACATCACATAAGAGTATTTCTGTTTATAACATAAGATTGCTTCGAAAAAGAAAAAAATGGAGTCTACATCATTTAAGTTGGAATATGTTTTCTATGGACAATATCATATACAGTATAAAATTCTAGTATCAGCCGAATTTTTATTACATTGTCATATCTCAAAGAATTAATAGAAAACAAAAAAAAAATCACTACAACAAATCACCTAGATCTTTAAAACTCATAAAGAGACTTCTTATTTTGATCAAAACTTATAAAGAGAGTAGATTATGCATTTTGTATATTGTGCGGAGTATATATGGATATTAAACCTAGTTTCGTTTTTGAGAGGTATGGATCTTCTTTCGTCCTAGTTACCGGCCTAAATGACTCAATAACAAACTCGGTTCAATCTCAGTTACCTTATCCACACTTTGCAACAACGAATTTATATTTTTGTTGTTATTTCTTTTAACTCAACTCACCTTCTCTTTCTATAGCTCCAAATTTATTTATCTTCTAGGAATTTTTATTAGATTTTTTTTTTTTTAATTCTCAATCTTTATTGGATCTACCAAAGTTCCTGACATGTTGATCTAATATAATGATCTTGACAGCTATAAACATATCATTTTCTGATGACAAAAATGTAATAAGATAATGCCATTTTTATAGACTAATCTCTTTTGACTCTTTCCATATAGTTAAGCTTCGTGTTATTTATTTTCTCAAAACCCGAAACTACTCCTTTGAAAATTTCTGTACCGTACAAAAAGAAGTTATCAACTTTAAATAAACTAAAAGATCAAATTGGAAATTTTCCTCAATTTGAAAATATACCCCCATCCAATCACAACAAATTCACAACATTATATGTTTTTTTTTTCTCATACAAAAATAAAACAAAAAATCACAACAGTAAAAAAAAAAAATTCCTAAAAATCCAAAAAGTTACAAATATCACAACTTGATCATCATCATCATAATCATCACCAAAGATCAAAGTCATGAGTGCATTTTCTCGAGACAATCCTCGACGGCGGCGTCAACTTATCAACCGTGACATCACACACAACATTAACGAACATAGTCCAAGTCTTAACAGAACCAACCTTAATCACCACAGGAGCTTTAACCTTCAATCTAAACGGCAACGTTTTCTTACTCACCTCGTTACGCATCTCTTTCCTCATACCACTAGTCAACTGTATCTTAGACGACCCACTCAACCTCAACTTAACGACCGTCACATTCTTCGCCGGCTGATAAAACGCCGGCAAAACGCCGTTACACAGATCAACGCCCTTGTAATACACACCCACTGAGCTTCCTACCTCGTGATAATAAACCCCGATTCTTCCGTTACCGTTACGCGATCTAACGGTAACGTTAAACCGGGGAGAGACCGGGGAGGAGGAGTTGAGATTGATGCCGGAGACCGAGAAGCCTTCGACGGAGTATTTGGGAGCTTCGGGACGGTAGATTAGGTAGAGGACAGCGAAGGAGAGTCCGGCGAGGACGGCGATGGTGAAAACGACGGCGAGGAATGAGCAGATGCAGCATCTGCAGTTGCTGCTTCGGTTTGGTTTTTTACGAGAGAGGTATTGGAGGCGGTGTGCGTTTTCCGGAGGTGGGATACGGTAAATCTGATCTTTAGGGACTTGGATTACGTATGTAGATGGTGGTGGTGCTGGTTTTCTTGGAAACTCGCCGGAGCTGAAGTTGCCGGAGAATTGTCCGCTTTCTGGTGGTGAATCGGCGGGGTAGACTCGTTCAGCCATTTTTTTTTTGTTGGAGATAATTAAGACTGAGATGAGAGATTAAAACAAATGTGAGATTAGTGAAATTGAAGAAGAAGATGTGATTTTTTGAAATTTGAGAGAAGGGAAATAAATATATAACAGAGAAGTGTTTCAATGTGAATTAAATGGAAAAAAAAAAAATTATGAACGCTAATAAATATAAAGGTGGGGAGATAACGCGTTATATAGAAAGAGAAAGAACGCGGCAATATGAAATGAAATCTACTGATTTGTATTATTAGTTAAAATCAATTTGGCAATAAATCAAGGCGTTATTAAGTGTTGATTTTGTCTAAAAAGACAAGGAGAAGGCCTCCTTTAGGACCTACGTATCTATGTAAAATTTATAAAAATGAAGAAAGTATTCTCTAATATGGAATAAAATATAGAGATTTTTTTTTTTTTAGTTTATGGTACACAGGTTTGCAGGCGAGATTATTAAGGTTACATTATCTTACAAAATGGGGGAAATGAAGTATTAAATAGTAGTATAGAATATAATGACTATTTTTTTTTTCATTTTTATAATCATAAAATGTCATATAGAAATCTACACTATTTTATTTTTTGAAATGAGAAAATCAGGTGTTTTTTTTAAATAATTAACCAAAGAAAAATTACAGTAAAAAAAAAAAAAGATTGGAACATTGGTCATCTCAATTATTGTAAAATACAGAAGGAAAACAAAAACTCATGACGTTTGACTTAGTTATCGTTATAATTAACTAATAAGGTTGAAAATAAATATGGAATGGAAGATTACGTGCGTACGAGTAAGATAAGACGCACAAGTTATACTGATACACTGACGGATGGGTTACAGCTAAGAGGCAGAAAAGCAAACACGGTTTGTGTAAGTGTTAAACCGCGGAAGCCCCAACTCCAAATGATACATCCGTTTACACAAGTGTATATATAGACATAGAGACTCGTCTCGTAGCTCCCTAACGTGTCTCCATTCAAATTGAGTTAACCTCCAAAATTATCAAATCAAGTCTTTCAACAACATGCATAAATAAATTCTGTATTAATTAATTAGTCGGTTATATGTCCAACTTCCAAACATATAAGTTATCTATCAATATATAAATAGCTTTTTTAAAAAAAAAGAGTAGTACCTTTAAATATCGAAAAAAAAAAACAAGTTTTCTAAAAAGTTCCAAAAGTTCAATTGTTGGGTACTTTAGAAACATTCATAGACCATATATTTGATATACTTTTAGAATTCTAGAATTCTGGTAGTAGTCATGGTTCTTTTGCACATTCAAAATACGTTCTTATGATAAAGATTATATCATACATGTACTCGTATTAATCAAAACCATCACCTAAGAGGCTAGCTAGGGTAAACACATTTCATATTAATTCCGTACAGACAATTATATATATTCTCGGGGGAAATATGCAATTCAGATACAAAATATTTTTTAGAATCTTAAGATTCATATATGTATATATATCCACATAATTACATTATTAATTGTCTAATAATTGTATGCGGATATCACGAAGTGATAAGACTGTCATATTGTGGAGTGCACGTTAGGCGGCAATATCACAACAACAGTTTTACTTATATAGATATAGTTTCTTTATTTTTTTACACTTCAACTACTTAAGAACAAATAAATTATATCTTTTTAACAAAAAAAAATTAACTTCCTAAGATTTGTTTTAACAAAATATATATTATTAGTTGATTGGTTTGAACATTCACTTCCAAAGTATTAAGAAAAAAAAGGGTAATATGCTTCCATAAACTAGGATACTGATACACTGAGTTCAAATGAATATCAACCAAATATAGAAGATCATATGAGTGTCATATAATCAAAGGTCAAATACAGAAATGGTCAATACAGCTTTGGTTTAGATTGACCATTGCTCCGGGGAAAAAAAAACAAGACAGTGGTTCAACCTAATTGTGTGAGAAAAACAGAAAAATGGCACCAAACTAACTAAAAGAAACAATTTAGAATGTTATCTATGTACGATCGTTCATCTTATACTATAATACAACAAACATTTTCATAATGAGATGATAGTACATTCAATTTAATTTGACCATACGAGTTACTATAGAACTTCTCACTCGTGATGAGTAAAAATCTATATTTACAAAGGTAGAAAAAAATATATCACACATCACACACGCTATCTTGTATCATTGTCTATGAACTAAAAGGAACCGTTCACAATATCTTGTTCTAATTTTCAATTCTTATGAGTGATGAATCTTATGATCATTCGTATAAGATAAATTTTCAAAATGTGGACAAAACAGAAAGAAAATGTCAACATCTATCATCATCGATTAAAAAAAAACAAGAAAATGAGTAGAAGAAATTGCACATACCTTGAAAATAAAGGAGCTCTAAAGATTTGTCTTCCTCCTTTTTTCCTCACAATGATGCTGAGGTCTCGCAGAGAAAAATGAAAGGAGGGAGGAGACAAGAAATGCCGCACTTGACCCTTTCGTTTCTAATATTCAATAAATATGCATGTCTTTTCAATTAATATTGCTACTAAAATATAAAATAGAGAGTTCATGCTTTACCATTTTAAGCAAGTTGGAAGTGCATTGACCAATTCTTGTTAAGTGTTCACGTTGTACATGTATCAATGGGCCTGTGGAGTGAAAGGGCCAGTTGATCTCGGGATAACAATCGGTACCAGAATTATCCTTT
>NC_025700.1:26320440-26322884 GCF_000633955.1 Camelina sativa | reverse complement strand
TTTGTCAATAAAAGTAATTGACAAAGAGAAAAGTTTTAAAAAAAATATTTTATAGTTGAGATTTAAGCTTTAATTTTCATCGGTTTGGAGTAAACTTTTAATTTCTCTTTAGAAATACTAAGTAGACACCCGCGCTACTACGCCCTGGAATAATTTTTAGATTTTTTTAATATAAATATAGTTTATATCAATTAAATTTATATTGTTTGAAATCATAATTTAATAAAACAGACGTGTTTCTCTCTTTGTTTAAAATGAAGTAGCAAAATATGTAAATGAAGTAAAACTTGCAAAAACATTGAAAACCAAATCTGCATCCCAGTTTCCTTGATCTCTAATTTATTGTATTGATATACAACATAATTATTACTATATAAAGTTGGAATGTATGGGTTGCATACAACATAATTTAGATGATGTGTTAGCATACTACAAAGTTCAAATATGAAAAGATCCTCAAAAATATGTTTGTCTTTGTTATGTTTTATGGAAACTTTTTTTTAATTAAGTTTAACTTGCACGATATTGAATGATTGGACGGGGCTTAGCAAACACGAGTTCTGTTCATTACCACAAAAAAAAGAAAAAAAAACATGAGTTCTGTTTTAATTATCTGTTGGGACTTGAGACTTACAAAGTTACAACAATGATATATATATATATATATATATATATGTCAATCCTATATTCCTACTGTCTCGAAACTAGTTGGGCTATTGGATTTAGATTTACAGTTTCATATTATGCTAAAACAAAAACGGGATCAATGGAACAAAATGAATCCAACAAGGCATTTTTACAGCGACATTCATTCACAACGAAAGCTCGTCTAGTTTGTCCTCTTGAGAACAATTCTGGAGAGCTCCTGATAGACCAACTTCATGTCCGGCCTCTCTGGTGCCGGTGAGATACAGCTCACAGCAACCTGTAAGACATCAGTAAGAACTCTAGAGGGATTCCTTGAACCCTGGGACTCAATAATGGATGGATCAAAACACTCAGCAGCACGGTTTTTTCCCACAAGCAGAAGAACCCATTCAGTGAGTTCAACAACCCCTGGATCACTGCAAACTATATCTCCTGAAACCTTTCCTGTTAGAAGCTCTAACAAAATGACCCCAAAGGCATACACATCGCTTTTCAGAGAAGGGTATGGTTTACTCAAGCTGGCAAACTCTGGAGGGCAGTAGCCGAGAGCAGCTGCATTCAAGACTTGCTCTGATGTGGCTTCTGGTGTGATTAACCGGTGAAAACTGTAATCTGTTAGGTGTGCAGTGAGTTCAGGAGGTTTTAGGAGAACATTGGTTGATTTTAGATTCCCGTGTGGAATTGCTTCCTCGTTGTGCAAGTAACTAAGACAACTGGCTATGTCAAGAGTAATTTTAAGACGGTTTTCCAGCAACAATGGTGGGAGGTTTAGCAGTCCAGCCTCTGCAGACAAGAGAGAATGAGTAAATAATCTTTGATATATATATATATATATATAGTCATGTAGGAGAATTCATGTTTCAAGTGAAATAAACCAATTAAGATTTTACTACAAAGTGATATGCAAGTCTTTTTACCTTGGAGATAGAAAGCTAAGCAGGGTGCATCCATGTATCTTGATATGATGAGCTTCTCGTGCTCTTTCGGTCCCCAGTAGTAAGCCTGAAGAGAAACGAGATTTGGGTGATTGATGTTCCCAAGTTTCTTTATCTCCCTTGCAAATTCCTTTCTACCTTTGGCAGTCCCTTCTCTTAACCATTTGACCGCTAATACAGAATCAGAATTAAGTACTGCTCTGTACAGAGTTCCATGACAGCTCCTTCCGATAGCTTCAGCCGGAGCACAAGACAGTTCCTCTGCAGTAAGCTTAAGAGAAGTGTCGAAAATATACAGGTTCCCATCCAGTTTCACAGAAGTTTGTTGAGACCTAGGATTTGGTGAATTCTGGATATTAGATAGCGATGAAGTTGAACAAGACACCAGGGAAACTTTGGATGACAAGCTTTCATCTTTTCGTTTTGATTCAGTGTGAAGCTCTTCGGTCTCTTCTTTTAGAAATGATGGAGAATTCTCAGAGTCACTATACAGGGAAAAACGTGAAGAAGAAACCGGTAGCTTGGCCTTAATTGAGGGCGTAGAAGTAGTAGAAGACGAAGATTCATTTTCCTGTACACTGTTCTTTTCTGCAATCACATTGGAAGGAGAAAGTTCAGTTTTTGGAATAATGCTCTTTTCTCCAGTCACATCCGATTTCTCTTCATCATGTTGCTTTCTCAACATAAAATGAAACATCGCACAAACAAGAGCAAGTAGAGCAGCACCCACGACCAAGCCTATGATCAGGGCTGCCTTTACAGATGACTTCATATGATACCCGTGCTTCCGTAAGGTTATATCTGCTTTATGTTTTGGTGTTTCTGAAGAAATGGGGACATTCAGTAAGGCATTCCCTGGAT
>NC_025700.1:26317557-26320166 GCF_000633955.1 Camelina sativa | reverse complement strand
AGGAGAATTCATGTTTCAAGTGAAAAAACCAATCAAGATTTTTACTATGCAAGTCTTTTTACCTTGGAGATAGAAAGCTAAACAGGGTGCATCCATGTATCTTGATATGATGAGCTTCTCGTGTTCTTTCGGGCCCCAGTAGTAAGCCTGAAGAGAAACGAGATTTGGGTGATTGATGTTCCCAAGTTTCTTTATCTCCCTTGCAAATTCCTTTCTACCTTTGGCAGTCCCTTCTCTTAACCATTTGACCGCTAATACAGAATCAGAATTAAGTACTGCTCTGTACAGAGTTCCATGACAGCTCCTTCCGATAGCTTCAGCCGGAGCACAAGACAGTTCCTCTGCTGTAAGCTTAAGAGAAGTGTCGAAAATATACAGGTTCCCATCCAGTTTCACAGAAGTTCGTTGAGACCTAGGGTTTGGTGAATTCTGGATATTAGATAGCGATGAAGTTGAACAAGACACCAGGGAAACTTTGGATGACAAGCTTTCATCTTTTCGTTTTGATTCAGGGTGAAGCTCTTCGGTCTCTTCTTTTTGAAATGATGGAGAATTCTCAGAGTCACTATACAGGGAAAAACGTGAAGAAGAAACCGGTAGCTTGGCCTTAATTGAGGGCGTAGAAGTAGTAGAAGACGAAGATTCATTTTCCTGTACACTGTTCTTTTCTGCAATCACATTGGAAGGAGAAAGTTCAGTTTTTGGAATAATGCTCTTTTCTCCAGTCACATCCGATTTCTCTTCATCATGTTGCTTTCTCAACATAAAATGAAACATCGCACAAACAAGAGCAAGTAGAGCAGCACCCACGACCAAGCCTATGATCAGGGCTGCCTTTACAGATGACTTCATATGATACCCGTGCTTCCGTAAGGTTATATCTGCTTTATGTTTTGGTGTTTCTGAAGAAATGGGGACATTCAGTAAGGCATTCCCTGGATGAAACGCTGAATCAGGAAACCGTCTAAGATTCTCCGGGACATTTCCAGAGAGATTATTGGCAGAGACAATGAATACCTTTAAGCTGTCTGGGAGGCCATCAGGGATCTGCCCTTCAAAGTTGTTATAAGAAAGGTCGAGCGATACCAAATTGTGGAAGCGAGTTAGTTCCTCTGAGAGAACTCCACCTAAGGAGTTATGTGACAGACCAATATTAGTCAAGCTCAGGTCCGCCGCAGTAGTTGCATCCTGAAGAGGAAGTGAACCAGAGAAATTATTGTTTGACAGGTCGAGATCTGTCAACTTTGCAGATATCAACAGATTACTTGGTAGAAAGCCGCTAAGCTGGTTGTGACTAAGATCAATCTGTTTCAATTCAGGATAGGTTCCTAAAATAAATGGTAGTACGCCCCGCAACATATTGTTGGCAACCTCGAGTGAAGTCAGCCTCAAGAATTGACAAGTTTGACCAGGTAGTGTTCCAGTGAGTGAGTTTGAACTCAACCGAATAATTTCTACAGAATCCCCCCAGTTTTGTATCCTTGACAAGTCTCCTGAAATGTTATTGTTACTCAGATCAACAATGGCACAATGCCCTACCTTTAGAGGTAAGGATCCCGATAGTCTATTTGAAGACAAATTAAGTTTCTCTAGTGCTGAAGAGGTTATACTTCCAATAGGACCTGCCACGAATACTCCCAGTTAAGAAGATTTGCAAAGAAAATAAGAGAACCAAAGGGTATGGATATTCATAGATATATCTTACCTTCAAGTTGATTGAGGCTAAGATCTAGCTCCGTTAAGACGGTTGAACTCTCTTGTAGAAGGCCTGGTGGTAAAGAAGCCGACAACTGATTATCTTGTAGCCGAAGAATCTTGAGAGAGACAACAAAACTGAAGACAGGAACAGAACCAGACAATTGATTACTGCTAGCATCAAACACCTCTAAGCTATCGAAAAATGGGATACCATCATGAGCAAATAGCTCCCCTACCAAAGAATTCCCACTAACGTTCAAATAACGAATCGAGGAAACAAAGCTTGACTTTGCGAGTCCCAGATCAAGCGAACCGGAGAAGTTATTCCTGCTTATATCTACATACTCCACACTGTTTAGCTGAGAAAACAGACTCATCACTTCCCCAGCAAAACTATTGCCTTGCAAATCAAGGTACTTCAACTTGTCAAGACTCATAAACCCAGAAGGAATCACTCCTCCCAAGTAGTTGTTACCAGATAGATTTACAAACACTAGGTTCCTCAGATTCTCAATTCCAGAAGGTAGTGAGCCACTGAACAAGTTACCCGAGACATCCAAATACTTAAGAGACTTAAACGAACCAATGTTGGAGAGAGTTCCAGCAAACTGATTATTGGAAATCGACAAGTTCTGAAGCATTCTGAGACCAACAATGACTGGGAAACTGAAATTCCCACGCAGACCTAAACCATTCAAATCAATGGAAGTAACATCTCCGCTACTACTACAAGTAACCCCGTACCAGTTTAAAGGACATCTATCAGAGGATAAAGCCTTAGCATCCCATGAAGTAACAACTTTACCAGAAGGGTCACTCTGAAAACCTTTCTTGAGTTCCAAAAGAGCTTCAAAGTCGGAAAAACCTGAAACGCTCACTAACAGTAATATCATCGAACATATTATCTGCAT
>NC_025700.1:26309852-26316831 GCF_000633955.1 Camelina sativa | reverse complement strand
AAAAAAAAAAAAAAAAAAAGAGACCCACCCGCGGGGAAGAAGAAGACGAAGAAGAAAGAAGGAATCTAGAGAATGTATGCTCTTTTGTTTTTGCCCTTGTGTCTCTGTGGGGCGCTTCAATCAAGAAGCGTAATCAATGGAGGAGATAGATGAAGACAGAAGAAGTAGGTAAGCCTCTTTAATTTGTTTTTTGCAGCACTCTGTTTTATATTATTCGCACTTCTATGTTGATTTGTCTTCTTTTTCTTTAGGTGTTACCCTTTGGGCTTTGGGTGTGTTTAATTTTTAGAGGAACTACTAAAACTGAAGATGCTCTAATGTTACAAGTCTAGTGTCCTCTTTGAAGGTGGTGTAATTTGTAGCAAATGGTATTTAGTTCCAAAAATCACTTTTAGCAACAAATCTGTATTTTAGCTGATTTGTGTCCCATGTACGAACTAGTTGGTGTGTAAGGCTTTATGTATGTGATGGTTCCCTAAAGGTAACAATAGTCACTTTAAAACCGTATGCCATGTTGTATGAGAAAAATGAGTAAAGAACTATGGTAGATATGCCATGTCAAACTGAATCAAAGTTAAACTTTCGGGAATTTTGACCTTTAAAAATGAAAGACTAAACTACATATGGAAAACAAAAACAAAACCACCATCGGCCGTTTTTACTAATTTGATATGTAATTATCCGGTGTACATGACAAACTTAATACCTCATTTCATATAAAAAAAATATGATGTTTACTATGCTCACACTTCTATATAAATCTCATACTACACTTCATTATTTCAAACTTCATACCTCATTTCATCGTTACAAATTTTAGTAGTAGTTTTGCTCTCCTTTAACATACTTTTCTCCAATTTTGTCCAATTTAAAGGTAAATATAAATTTGTTCAAAACTTTAAATACTATTATAAGTATAGCTATATATATGTGTTATATAAATTTAAAAATATAAATAATTACTAAAACAGATCATTGTTATTTATATGATTTCTTTTACATAAAATAATACTTATACTAAATACTTTAATCATATATATACATATTTTTTCATGGTGGGTTTAAAATTTAAAGTAAAAGAAAATTTGATTGTAAAACCAGTTTTTTACTTGTATCTATATTTATTAGATAAAATCATAAACACTTGTCAAATATGTCAAACTCATCATTAGTTGTCCCATCCTTGGTTACTTGTGGACCTAAGAAATAGGGTCTGAATGGTAACTGCGGTCGGAGCGGACAAATCTGTCTAATGACCAAATCGCTCTGTTTTTAGTGTGGAAAATGAACCGTTGCGGTCTAACTCTATTTATAAGTAAAAGCAGTCCATAGTGGTTTTGTCTCTATTTCCTTTGAACCGCACCACTGCAGATTATACTTAATGAATGGTAAATAAAAAACGGTTTAATCTGCAGATGGATTTGTCTGCTCCAACCGCTGCAATCATTCATACTCATGGTGATATTTTAGAGCATCTCCGTTGGTAATCTCTCAATTAAATAAAAAATAAATAGAAAATAGAAATAAAACTAGTTTAGTTGGAAAATTCAATGGAAAAATGGTGAGAACCATATGAGAAACTCCTTTTTTGTTCATCATCTCCTCCGACCGCCACAAGTTGCTCAATAGAGCTAGCTAAAATGTGATTGTTCAACAAATTTATTTTGGTATATATCAAAGAAAACTTGAATTTGAATTATCAAAGCAATAATCTGGCGGTTTGATTATCCATTAACAAATTCATTTGAATGGTAAAACAAAAGTTGTGATTTTGTTTAGAAAACCAATTTTAACGTTTAAGAATTACTAATAAATTTCGGTACGTCATGCATTATTTGATATAATTAACAAAAGTTTGTGATTTATTTGAAAAGTCATTAAAATTAAAGATTTAGTTCACTATAAACAATACTTATAATTTTTTTTCCCACTTTTGCTAAGTTTATATATATATTTTTTTTTACATTTTTCCCGTTAAAATAATCTTTAAACATCCTTTTTAATCAACATTTCAAAAACTACTAAAATTATCTATTTTTAAGAGCTGTTCGATGTTTTAAGTGAAAAAATAAATTTGTCAATAGCAAGTATAATAAATTTAAATGTGGACGATGACAAAATCACAACACTTACATAGATTACTACGATTAAAATTGTTACTATATATATATTATCATTTTACATTAGTTTACTTATAATGTTCAGAACATATGATATAAAATAGTAATAAAGAAACAAAATGAGTGGATGAATGTAGTCAGTTTTGGCGATGAAGAGACTAATAGAGTGGTGGGGTTTCACAAGGCATATCACATGGGCTGTCTTCCAAATCCAAACTAAAGGAGACAACAACGTTTGTCGTCTCTTCCTCCCAAAAACAATCTCACTATTTTGGCTCCATCACCTTATTATTATATAAATATCCATTTTTGATTACAATGTGGATTAAAACTTACATTAGAATTTGCCTGTGGTGAAGAAGAGGCCACAACAGCTGACGCTGAAGCAAATGTTGGCAACCTGTTACTATATTGTTTAATATAAGTTTGACCAAACAAATTATAAGAGAATATACTTTCTACATGAAAGAAAAAGATAACTTATATTATAAGATAAATGCTTTTTGATAACCCTAACAATATGGCTAAGCCATGTGTTTTCCTTATTATAATGATATGTTGAATTGAGTTGACTAGAGAACAACCAACAAAAGTGACAGAGTTGTATTGTTCATTTGGTCACTCATGCATTAAATAATTTATCTGGTGATGGTTTAACTTAATTTATCTGTTGGAATTGTCTTAACACTACCAAAAGTGAACAATTTTAGTTTGTTTTATTATTGCTAAATTTTTACTTGGGACTTAAACCTAAGATTAACACAGCATAGAACTCAAGAATTTTTTGTAGCATCAGAGAGATGATCAATGGATAAAGAGATTATTAAACATGAGAATGAGTTACATGACTTTCACACACAAAAAAAAATAGATGGCTTCATCATCATCAACAATATAGATGTGACGTGTTGGTGCCAATAGAATATAAACCCAAGTCAGGTAAGTAGGTAACAGTAACAAAGTCATTAGGAAAGAATGTTACAGAGAATGAAATATTCAGAACCATATCGATGCACCTCGCTGCTGCTGCTGCTGTTGCTTCCCCATTCCTTCCATTGCTCCGGTTTGCCAATCATCTCTGTAATCGAATGCTGCCATATCAAACGGTGTGGAATCAAACACCATTTGACACCGATTACTAACCATGCTGTTGGTTCCTTGTTGCATAAACATTTGATTGCCACTGTTGAAACTCAGCTGCTGATTCTGAGCTGGTTTTGCATCAAGGGTCATGCTTTGATTTACCATCAATGGAGGAGGAGTTTGGCTGCTCTGGACATTTCTATCGTACATGGCCATAAGCTCGGTGATCATCTTCTGCCCGTTCTCCGGAACTCCAAAGACTGAAAGGTCGATCGATTGCTGAGGTCTCATTTCACCCACATGAAACTTGGATGCTCCATATGCTACACGATTGTCTCTGTATGGACAAACCATTTGGTGGTTGTCCCTTGAACTCCTGTCCTGAAATCCCAAATTCATTTTACCGTGAGGACACTGTCCATTCTCACAAGTGTAACCTGCTGGTCTGTCCATTATCATAACATTCATATCGTTGTTCTGCTTCCTTTTTCTCGAGAATTCCAAGTTTCCTATGGTGGCAACCTCTTCCTTTATGGGAAAATGTTGCATTTTAGCAATCCCAAAGCTTGTTGGAGGATTCATCATCACTATCTCTGGTTTTCTCTCTTCCATGTCGAAACTAGGTTGTTCCTTCTCAAAACCTTCAACATCATATTCGCTACAATCATTGATGAGAAGCGACCCGCTTCCTAAAGATGATGAAGAAGACAGAGGAGGGCATGACTCAGGGTAAAGCTCCCGCGCCACAACCTCTTCTTGGTTTATAATGGCAAGCCAAGTAGCACTCTCTTTCGCCGTCATCTTATCCTGCAAGCATTTCGATTGCCTCACAAGCTTACGGATTTTAGCAATATCAGGCGACATATGCTTGATCACCGCAGTCAAAACACCAACCTTCCACGCTTTTTTCAAATCATGAGGCTTTTTATAAGGAGGAGGACCTTGCTCGTTAGGCAAACCGAGCTGAGGCCACCAGTCTTCTTTCCCATTAGGCCACCAAGGTGGAGAAACTCCTTTCTCCAAAGGAAACCTTCTCTGTGGAGGATCACAATGTTGCATCAACGCAGATAAAAGCGATCCAAGAGTCGTGTCCTGAAGCTCCTGAAGGGTATGAGGTGTTGGTCCAACCAAACTGTTACAATCATTACTCCCTCCAGGAATATTGTTCTCAGCTTGGTATTTAGCAATAGCAGCTGGACCATTACGATCAAACCTGACCTTATCTTTCCACCATTCCCTCAGATTATCAGAAGCACCCGTCACAGGCTTACCCTTCTCAGGGATGATACCATAAACAAAGCCTTGAGCTTTACAAACTTCCATCATCTTCAACATATACTTCAAGATACCATCTTGCGCTCTAGACATTTTCTTCCTCCTAGCTTGCTCTTGTGACTGCCTCTGCTTCGAGCCGTCGACACCTTCCTCTTTACACTTGCTTTGCTGCTCCTTGAGACGTTTCAAACGCATCTTGTCTCTCCACATCCTCTTCTCAAGCTCATCCACATCCATCTCATCATCCGTATAGTCGACATCTTCAACCAGTACTGGCTCTTGTTCAGCTTGTGGCAATGGACACACATCGAGAGGTGTGGAGGTGGGGAAGAAATCCATGTTTCCATACATACCCATCTCGTTGAACATCATCATGTCTCTTCCACCGCAATCAAGACCAGACCCAATCAACTTCTTTAACCTGAAAAGAGAAAAAGAATCAATCACCACAAGCTAACCACAAAACAAACACATCAGATCATATCAAATGAGAAGATTAAGAGTCAAAGAAAAAGAAGGAAAAAAAAACTCTAACTTTATAGAGACTATAGAGTAATGTTCTCAATACACAGATCGTCAAAATGAATCATATAGACAACAACAAAAGCAAACGATCTGAACCAAAAGAAAAAAAAAAAAAACGAAGACCCATCAAGAAAGTAATAAAAATACCAAAGCCATCTCATCAACATAAAAAAATAGAAACAAAACAAGAAGAGAAGCAAAGAGACAAAGGAGTGTTGCCTGAAAGAGTTTGTAGATAAAGAACACCCCTAAAACTGGTATATTTCTCTTGTTTCCACAAAGTTATAATAATAAACAGATAAGGAAGTCTTAATTTTGATCAATCCCCACAATTTCAAGGATGATGAAGAGGAAGAAGAAGAAAAGTCAATTAAAGATCACATGGGTGGGGGAGAAAGAGACATTTATTACTGTGTGTGTGTTTTCTGGGTTTTTTGTAAATGAAGAGGAAAGAGAGAGAGAGAGAAGATGCTTTTGGGGGCGATGGGAGGGAGTATAAATAAATATTTTAATTAAAGTCGCACCGTTTCATTTTTTTTCCTCCAAATATATAATTTAATTTTTTAAAAATGAGCATTGATTGACGTTTAGGATCAAAGTGACTTCATCGTCGGTCTGGTGCACAACACAACAAGACGCGGTAACCGGTAGGTGATTTACAGTTCTTATGGGAATCAAACCGGAACAAACCGGACCAGACCGGCCCTGCAATTACTCATTTAGCCGAATCCCAATTAAATCAGGTCATTAAATTTAAGTTGAACCGTTAAAATTGGTCAAAACCAGACAAAATTTTTTGATGACCTGGATTAATATCAAAACTGGGAAATTCCTAGTTTAAAGAGAAATTCCTCAAAATATCATTTTTTTTTTTTGCCAAAAATACTATACTCTAACCAAAATGTATCAATAAAAGTTATAGCAAGAAAATGTATCAATAAAATAGTTATAATTACAAAATATATTTAACCTTGAGTTAAAATGTATCAATAAAAGTTATAGTAAGAAACACAACTTTCTAAAAACAAAAAATAAAATAAAAATAAAAATATTTTAGGAAGAGATAGAATAAATAGACACAACTGTAATTAAGAGTATAGAATAACATTGGATATTGAAATTTAAATCATTTGGTTCATTATAAAACAAAAAAATTATGTCAAAGGACAAATAGTTTGGAAGTTATGTAAGAAAAATATATAGATTCAAAAGACATTAAATTATATTATAAACAATATTCTCTAAAAGACACAAATATTAGAATGAACAATTGTGATGAACAAATGCAATCAAAATATGGTGAAAAGACACAACTTTAAATTAATAGATGCAACTTTGTAAAAATACATAACCATTGAAATTTTTTTCAGAGTACTAAAAATTAAATAAAAATATTTTATAAAAATTTGCGATGAAAAGCCACAACTATAAAATGTACTTTTCAAATTGTTATTATCATATAGTTTTAATTCTAATAGGATTTTGACACTATTTTTTGTTTTAAAATTATTTTAGGGTAATTTGCAAGAATAATTTGTTTCAATAATTTAATTGAGCATCTAACACTTGAATGGTGGAGATTTTAAACTAACACAAAAAAAAACAAAAAAAAGTGTCAAGAATTTTTTTCAAAAAATAAAATAAAGAAAGAGGATAACATGGTTGGTTGGTCGACCAGAATATGTTTTCATCTAAGAAGCACAAAAGCTTTATGGGAGGTTCACTTCCCTCGGAATCGGAAGCTCTCAGAATATTACTTTCTTGGCGTTTCCAAAAAATCCAATTTAAAAACTCGTTGGAAGCTTACGAATGATTATATTTTGGAAGCTTGCGTTTCAATTTTGAAAATTAAATACTTAAAATAAATAAACAACATAATTTATGTTTAACACTTGAATGTTGGAGATTATAAAACTAACACAAAAAATGAAAAAAAAAAGTGTGAAGAATTTTTTTCAAAAAAAAAAAAAAAAAGA
>NC_025700.1:26304295-26309395 GCF_000633955.1 Camelina sativa | reverse complement strand
AAAAAAAAAAAAAAAAAGAAGGATAACATGGTTAGTTGGTCGTGGAGGATATGTTTTCTTCTAAGAAGCACAAAAGCTTTAATTCCCTGAAAATCGGAAGCTCTCAAATTGCTGTTTTTTTTGCGTTTCCAAAAAATCCACTTTGAAAAATCGTTGGAAGCTTACGATTTTGTTTTGGAAGCTTACGATTATGTGTTGGAAATTAAATACTTATAATAAATAAATTACATTATTTATGTTTGATAATAAATTTTATACATAAACTGAAGTAAATTTTGCAACCACCCAAAAAACAAGGCGGTTTCGTTTGCAAACGAGATGATTGCTTTTTTATTATAGTTTTAACTAAAAGTTGTAATAGAATTCATATTTATTATTCTCTACAAGAATTTATGAAAATAGTTTTTTTTTTTGAATTTCATATTTCATATTTTATGTTATTTTTTATAATTTCTTGTTTATTTTCAACGTTTGTTACTAATTATAACTATTATTGAAATGCTCACTTTAATTCAACCATGTTTTTTTCTATGTTTTCTAACCACCTTCACTACAACCACTAGAACAAAATCAACCACCTCATTTAGATGATGTTACCAATCGAAACCGTTTATTATTTGTAACAAAAACATCATAGAAATTACATGTGAGATGGCTTGCTTAGAACTCGTATACTTAACGTTTTGATTTTCTTTGGTTTTTTGAACATAGGCAATCTGTAAAACCAAGCACGTCCTGATCTTCTATGCTTCAAATGTCTCTTTAAAATAAGTATCATGTTAGTTATGGTTCCTAGAATCCTAGTGTATCTATCTATCTAGCTTGCCAATGTGTGGAATATAAAAATAGTCTCTTTTTCTTCTTTCTAATGTTGCCTTCGTCCTCCAGCTGGCTGGTTTATGTAAGTTCCTAATGTCAACACAAACTATATATATGTCAACACAAACGAACTCACAATATTATATCATTTCTAAAAGTGTAGTATAGATTATACAATGTATAGTCTCATAAAGAAAAAAGAGACAAAGCCCTTGTTATCCTTTTATATCCTTAACCACAAATTAACAATCATCTCCAAATATAGTTTTATTAATTGAATCCATCTAATCTCTCCATTCACCAGTTTAGATACTTTTTTAATTGCGGAAGAGAATCTCAAAATTAAAATAGAAACCTTTCTCGTCCAAGAATTAAAATGGATTCCAGTGAGGATCAACCATAAAATAAGCAGTTACATTGGTTTAGAGACTTTTTAGAATGATACCTGCATAATAAAACTGTTACAATTTTATATCGTGCTTGATAGTAACACAGTTGTTAAATCAACACTTATGTAAACAAGTACGTGTCAATTAATGCGCACATTCGCTATTAGGAATTCAGAAGGTTTGTCTACCCACTAAACACAATTCAATTAAAAAATTTCAAAATAACATAGCGGGACACAAAATTAAGTCAATCAACAAAAGTCATACTAACGAACGGTCAGGATTGTAAGAATGGGTTTACTTACTATGGAGACGCGTTGTAGAGGAAGGCGAAGAATCCTCCATTTATGCTACTGTCACTGAACAAATTTTTTTCCCTTTCAGCTCGGAGCAAAAGTTTTAAAGAGTAAAAAAAGCAAAAAAGAGAGAGAGAAATTGAAAGAAAAGGAAAAAAAAGATCTTCTCTTGTTTCGGCTAGGTTTTCCGTCTTTGTTTCTTTCGTCGGTACACTCAAAGGTGATGATGATTCTAGGGTTTTTTTTGTTTGTTTGTTTTTCTTGTTTGATTCTACTGTAGGGTTTATGTTTTGGGTTTCTTAGGAATGTGGCTTCTTTAATCTCCGGGTTTGTGCCTTTTTGTGTGGTTTCTGTGTTTTTTTTTTTAATTTCAAAAACCTAACTTTGGGAGTTTTTTTGACAAACCCACTAAAAAAGTTGGGTTTTTTTTTACTCTCAGAGGTTGAATGCTTCGCATGCAGTGTTCTTATGGGGGTTTTCGTTGAATTTAGAGTTTAAGTCTCAAAAAGTTTGGGTTTTTCTTGCATATACCGCTTCTTCTCTTTGATTTTGTGGGTTTTTTGTTGTAAAGTTGAGATTTTTGTTCTAAAGTTCGGATTTTTCTTGCATATACTGCTTCCTCTCTTTGATTTTGTGGGTTTTTGTACTAAAGTTGCGATTTTTGTTCTGAAGGTGAGATTTTTGTTGAGGTTTTGTTTCAAAGATGTCACCTTTTGGGGTTTTTGTTAAGAATAAAGCTATGAACTTTCACATGGCTGACGCTTATTTGTTTTTAGTATGTAGGATATAAAAGCTGACGTTTTTCGTGTTAGACATGTTTGCTTGCTTACACTTGCATGTGTCTTTTTTATCCGACTACAAAAATTGGGGCTTTTTGGTTTTAGTCAAAGATTTGCCTTCTCTTTGCAACTTTCACATATGTAGCCACTTTTGCATGTGTATTTGTTTGGTTTTTTGACAAGAGAAGCTTGTGTGTTGAAATTGTTGCTTGGATTGTGTATTTTATTCATACATGTTGAGATCTAAACCTTTTATGTTTGTGTTGTTTCTTTGTTCAGGAGATGGATTCAACAAATGGTAACGGAGCTGATCTTGAATCAGCAAATGGAGCTAACGGGAGTGGGGTTACTTCTGCATTACCCCCTCCGCCACCAGTTATACCTCCAAATGTGGAACCAATTCGTGTTAAAACCGAACTTGCTGAGAAGAAGAACTTGCGAGTACCTATGGCTCGTAAAGGCTTTGGAACAAGGGGCCAAAAGATTCAATTGTTGACTAACCATTTCAGAGTCGACGTGGCTAATCTTCAGGGCCATTTCTTCCACTACAGCGTAAGTTTTGAAACTGTTAAATACATTTTTAGTTAATGGGATTATTTAGCATAAACATAAATAAGGGCAAAATAACAAGTAAATTGAACCTATTAAACTAGAAGGATAGATTGATTTCCATCACTACAGTGAGTATGTTCTTTATTACTGTTATGTTTGCTTATTCTGTTACTTAGTTCTGAATGATGTCAGACTAATGGGATTATTTGTGGGTTTGTACAGGTGGCTCTATTCTATGATGATGGTCGTCCTGTTGAAGCAAAGGGTGTTGGAAGAAAAATCCTTGACAAGGTGCATGAGACGTACCATTCTGATCTAGATGGTAAAGAGTTTGCTTATGACGGTGAGAAGACGCTGTTTACATATGGAGCTTTGCCTAGTAACAAGATGGATTTTTCTGTGGTCCTTGAGGAAGTATCTGCTGCAAGGTAAAACATCATCTGACTTTAGTCATCACATTGGTTATGTGCTTTAGTTTTGGTTCTTGTTGAGGATTTTTTGAGCAGGACTAACGGAAATAGAAGCCCCAATGGGAATGAAAGTCCTAGTGATGGTGATAGGAAAAGACTGCGTAGGCCTAACCGGTCCAAAAACTTTAAAGTGGAAATCAGCTATGCGGCCAAAATTCCTCTACAAGCTCTTGCTAATGCAATGCGTGGACAAGAGTCAGAGAACTCCCAGGAGGCAATACGGGTTCTTGATATCATATTGAGGCAACATGCTGCCAGACAGTAAGTGACAAGTGTTTAGTTTCTTTTTAATTTCATATATTTTTTGTCTTTATAATAAGTATTAACTTTGGTATAATCTGCAGAGGTTGCTTGCTTGTTCGACAGTCTTTTTTTCACAATGATCCAAGTAACTGTGAACAAGTTGGTGGTGACATCTTAGGATGTAGGGGATTTCACTCCAGCTTCAGAACAACGCAGGGTGGCATGTCACTCAACATGGGTACGTAATTTTCACTTGTACTTGATGTTGGTGTTTGATTCTGTCTTTTGTAGCAATGATTTAGTGTCTAATAGTTTATGTTTTGTTTTTATGCCAGATGTTACAACCACCATGATTATCAAGCCTGGCCCAGTGCTGGATTTCCTAGTTGCTAACCAAAATGCGAGGGATCCATATTCGATTGACTGGTCTAAGGTAATTGACTTGTTATGATATGTGGCAACTTCATGGTCGAAACATATTCCTACCTTTTTGCTTTAGCTTGAAACATTTGATCATGTTGTTTTCAACAGGCTAAAAGAACGCTTAAGAATCTAAGGATTAAGGTCAGCCCCTCAAACCAAGAGTTCAGGATCACCGGCTTGAGTGAAAAAAATTGCAGTGAACAGATGTAAGATATTCACTAATTTGACTTTGTAGTGAGATGCATTTGTTTCTGTTCTACATTCTGACATTGAGATCCCTTCCAAAGATAAATGGTTCTCTGAAGTTTGCTAGTTACAATATCTAGGTTTGAACTGAAGAAAAGGAACCCAAATGAAAATGGAGAGTTCGAGACTACTGAAGTGACAGTTGCTGACTACTTCCGCGAAATAAGGCATATTGATTTGCGATATTCTGCGGATCTGCCGTGCATCAATGTTGGGAAGCCAAAGCGACCCACTTACATTCCTCTTGAGGTTTGCCTCTTTTACGTATCAACCTTCTCATGCTAATTTGTTTTGGGAATTCATGCTAATTTGTGTAATATGGTGGAAATTTTGTAGCTCTGCGCCTTGATTCCACTTCAGAGGTACACAAAAGCACTCAACACATTTCAAAGATCTGCCCTTGTTGAGAAATCCAGACAGAAACCCCAAGAGAGGATGACCGTTCTGTCCAAAGTAAAGTATCCTGACTGCTTCATATCTGTTCTGTTTTGTCAGTGAATTGGAACTTATATACTTTTGGTTTCATGCTTTCAGGCTCTGAAAGTTAGCAACTATGATGCTGAACCTCTTCTGCGTTCCTGTGGTATTTCGATCAGCTCCAACTTTACTCAGGTGGAGGGTCGTGTTCTTCCAGCTCCCAAGGTATGGTACAATTGATTACTGTTGACTTGATAAATTATTATCAATCTTTTTCATACAGTTAATTTTTCTCTACTTTTCTTGGACTTACAGCTGAAAATGGGATGTGGATCTGAAACCTTTCCCAGGAATGGGCGATGGAATTTTAATAACAAGGTGCTGTTTCTCTCTGCCTTTCTTTGTGTGTTTTTACCTGTTCAAATAGTCTGATTACCTTTGTTGTGCAGCAATTTGTGGAGCCCAC
>NC_025700.1:26296833-26304285 GCF_000633955.1 Camelina sativa | reverse complement strand
TTTCAGGCTCTGAAAGTTAGCAACTATGATGCTGAACCTCTTCTGCGTTCCTGTGGTATTTCGATCAGCTCCAACTTTACTCAGGTGGAGGGTCGTGTTCTTCCAGCTCCCAAGGTATGGTACAATTGATTACTGTTGACTTGATAAATTATTATCAATCTTTTTCATACAGTTAATCTTTCTCTACTTTTCTTGGACTTACAGCTGAAAATGGGATGTGGATCTGAAACCTTTCCCAGGAATGGGCGATGGAATTTTAATAACAAGGTGCTGTTTCTCTCTGCCTTTCTTTGTGTGTTTTTACCTGTTCAAATAGTCTGATTACCTTTGTTGTGCAGCAATTTGTGGAGCCCACCAAAATTGAACGCTGGGTTGTTGTCAATTTCTCTGCACGCTGTAATGTACGTCAAGTTGTTGATGATCTGATCAAAATTGGAGGATCAAAAGGCATTGTAAGTAGAAGAAATTCTCTTTTGTTTTTTGTATTCTTGATCGTCATCAACAATATCGATGCTAAGTGCTTCTTTTTGTATTTTGTCTCAGGATATTGCTCATCCCTTTCAAGTGTTTGAGGAGGGCAATCAATTTCGCCGTGCTCCTCCTCTTAATCGTGTTGAGAATATGTTTAAGGACATCCAGTCTAAACTCCCTGGTGTCCCACAATTCATACTATGTGTGCTTCCCGAGAAAAAGAACTGTGATCTCTATGGTTAGTATCTCTTAAATCCAGTCTTTAAATAATCTTTTTTGGTTTGTATAATGTAAGTTTCCTTGAATAAAAACTTTGATTTCCTCATCAGGCCCATGGAAGAAGAAAAACTTAACTGAATTTGGCATTGTTACTCAATGCATGGCTCCCACGCGGCAACCTAATGATCAGTATCTTACAAATTTACTTTTGAAGATCAATGCAAAGGTAATATGTCTCTTTTTGTTTTTTCTCTTTTCGAAATGGTTTATTTGCTTCTTGTGTGCAATCATCTCTGATAACATATAACTACAGCTTGGAGGCCTTAACTCAATGTTAAGCGTAGAGCGAACACCTGCGTTCACTGTGATTTCCAAGGTTCCAACCATTATCCTTGGGATGGATGTTTCACATGGATCTCCTGGACAGTCTGATGTCCCGTCCATTGCTGCTGTAATATGTTTACTCTTAACTGTGTTTATATATCGTTTGCTTTTGTATTCGCCTATCTTTTCAAGACTGATCTTTAATTCTCTTTTCTAATGGTTTACTTAGGTGGTGAGTTCGAGGGAGTGGCCACTAGTCTCAAAGTATAGAGCATCTGTTCGGACTCAGCCTTCTAAGGCTGAGATGATTGAGTCCCTTGTTAAGATAAACGGAACTGCAGACGATGGCATTATCAAGTGCGCACTTATACTGATGTGGCTTATGTTGAGTCTTGCATGAATTCTTATTCAAGTATTTATGTAACTTTGTTTGTTGATTGCAGGGAGTTGCTGGTAGATTTCTACACCAGCTCGAATAAGAGAAAGCCAGAGCATATCATAATATTCAGGTAATTCCTTTGTTACATTTGAGCTTTTGTCTCTTCATTTTTCCCGTTCTTTATTTTCTCATAGTGGTTCTTTTAATGCTTCTAGGGATGGTGTGAGTGAATCTCAGTTCAGTCAGGTTCTCAATATCGAACTTGATCAGATCATTCAGGTAGTTGAAATAGTCAAAAGATCAAAGTTTCTTACTGTAATTTTCTTGTACTCTTTTAGTACTTAATTGCATCTCTCTTTCCTCAGGCGTGCAAGTTCCTGGATGAGAATTGGAACCCTAAATTCCTCTTGTTGGTGGCTCAAAAGAATCATCATACCAAATTCTTCCAGTCTTCGAACCCTGATAATGTCCCCCCAGGTGATTGATAAATCTTTCATTATAACCTTTTTTTTTGGACACATTGATTATCTCAGTCTCATGGTGGTTTTGGTTATTGCGCAGGAACAATCATTGACAACAAAATATGCCACCCAAAGAACAATGATTTCTACCTCTGTGCGCACGCTGGAATGATTGTAAGTATCATATATATAAACTCTCAAACCTTCACTTGTTGATTGTTCTAGTGTTAATAACACTCTTTATGTTTTGAATTAGGGAACTACTCGTCCAACGCACTACCATGTCCTGTATGATGAGATTGGGTTTTCACCTGATGAACTTCAGGAACTTGTCCACTCGCTCTCCTATGTGTATGTAGTCTCACTCGATCTTCATTACTTAATTTGTGGTAACTTTGATAGTAATAATCACAAAAATGATCTGATTTCTTTCTTTGGCAAAATTCCAGGTACCAAAGAAGCACCTCTGCCATTTCTGTTGGTACATTACCTACCATATACAACTTGTTTCGTTAGTTCGTTGCTATAATATCCATTTGTTCTTTGAAAAACTGACATTTTACATTTTTGTGCAGTTGCTCCGATCTGCTATGCTCACTTGGCAGCTGCTCAGCTTGGGACGTTCATGAAGTTTGAAGATCAGTCTGAGACATCATCAAGCCATGGTGGCATCACAGCTCCAGGACCAATTTCTGTTGCACAGCTCCCAAAACTCAAAGACAATGTCGCCAACTCCATGTTCTTCTGTTAAATGACCACGCCTACTTGGCTCAGTAAGTAAGTAGTAGTTAATCGACTTTTCGGTTCGGTTTAGGCGTTAAAGGCATCAAACGCTAAGGCTTGGTATGTTTTTTGTTACTATTATCGCCAGCCTTTTTTGCCTGCTGGGGTTTAAATGGTTTTACCCCTTTTAACTATTCGGTGGTTGTCTGAAAAAAAAACTTAATTGTAGCGAATATCTAAGTTCAGGAAGTGACCCTTTTGTCTCGATAGCTCTTGCATTCAAAACAAACGACATAACCTAGTTAAAAGCAAAGCCTTCTGTAGAGATCTTACATTAAAATGAAACCCAAAGGTCCAAAACAAACTACAAAGCCTACTCAAAGCTTATAGTTGACAAGTTTTTGTAGTGAATCTTAGATATATGAAATGGACTCTTTTGTGTTAGTTCCAAACGAACAAAATTGACACCAACTACATAACGTTGCTGCTTATTGAAGTGAAAATTTTTAAGTTTGAGAAAGTGACACTTTTGTTTCAGTTGTTCATACACATTAAATCAAACTCAAGAAAGAAACGACATATGCATAGTCAAAGTATTAAAGCTTTAAAGACGAAAGTGAGAAT
Organism: Camelina sativa; assembly: GCF_000633955.1. Classification (NCBI taxonomy): domain Eukaryota; kingdom Viridiplantae; phylum Streptophyta; class Magnoliopsida; order Brassicales; family Brassicaceae; genus Camelina; species Camelina sativa. The sequence goes on along the minus strand of NC_025700.1, from coordinate 26,301,084 downwards.
GGCTGCGGTGAAAGCGTGTAAAGGTATGAGAGTAAAGGCCGTTGAGGTGGGAGTGAGAGGAGCTGATGGTGGTGGTTGAGGGAGGACGTTGATGGCAAGTTTCATACCTTTAATGCAATAACCTCTACCACAAATGAAGTAGTATGGCTTTGGTTCTAGGAGTTGAAAGACATCTCTTCCTCCACGGGTAATATTGAATATGAAATCTGTGTCGACGCATTGCTCGTAGCTACTCTTGTTTACTTGGAGAATGCTATGACGCGTTCTATTGAACCCGAAATCTAACAGTTTTAGAAAACAAGTTTTAGTTGAAAGGGATGAACAATAAACAAGAAAGTGGCAAAGAAAGAATAAAGAAAGAAATTTTACTGACAAAGCCAATCGCCGGAGTAGAAACGTTGGTGGTTGGCCCAATCAGAGTAGTTAACGTCGGAGTTCCAACTGTATCTTCCACCGCCTACTCTGTGAAGGCTTGATTCCACTTCTACTATGATTAATATCACCACTGTTACATGTATTAATGCCCATAATTGTTTCCCCATCTTCTTCTTTTTTTTTTGTTTTGTTTTTTGTTATTCAATCTATTGTTTACATTGTTTTCTTGAAGATATATTTATAGCGGCTGAGCATAAAATTTTGCATGAATCCTAATGCTTCAACTTCATTGTATATGCATGAGATTTTTTCGAACCACTTTTTTGCTTCTTATTTTTCTATTTTTCTATAACGCTTATTTTTTTTAATCCTTTAACTTACTGGCCCGTTTAAAGATACTATTCCATTTTGTCCCTCAAAATTGGAGCTTTTTCTGATAATGAACTATGGAATAATAAATATTGTAGAGAAAGGAAAGGATTACTTGCATAGAAGGAAAATTATCAAAAAGCAATGGATTCTATTCCTATCTTTGGCTATTAATGCCATGTTAAATTAAATATACCGCTAGATGTATTTTATGTGTTAATAAGGGAATTGACTAATTAAATATGTATATTGAACAAAATGTAGTTGTGAAGTGTTTTGCATGAACTCTAAAGCTTCACTTCATGTATATATGCATGATGAACCTTTTTCACACATCTCTTTTTCCTTTTTTTTGTGTCTTCTTATCCATAAGATTTCTATTTTGCCTAGATAAATGGAGTAAAAATATTATTGAGAAAGGGAGTGATTAGTTGCATTACATTTGACGAAAATACTTACTTAGCAACCGATTTAATATACACGATTGAAAAAAAATTCTTTACGGTTTTGGTGGTGCCATGTTAAATTCAAATTGGTAGAAGTGTTTAATGTTTTTTTGAAAAAATTGATTACTAAGAAGAAGTAACACAAAGTGTTTCAATACAGTTAGTATTGTATTTGTAATCAAAGTTAACTTGATTAAATAATCCTAAGATATATCATGCAGACTTTTCATTGATTGATTTGGTAATGCAAACAAAAATTGTTCATGCAAAGTGAAAAGACACGGATGAGAGAGTCACAGACGAGAAGAATGACTAATGAGATTGAGGAAACTTAAGGGAGGAACAAATCTCTTCGCATAGTATTTTTGATCCTTGAATAAAACAGTGATAGACAAAGAGCCCCCCCCNTGTATTTTATGTGTTAAGAAGGGAATTTACTAATTAAATATGTATATTGAACAAAATGTAGTTGTGAAGTGTTTTGCATGAACTCTAAAGCTTCACTTCATGTATATATGCATGATGAACCTTTTTCACACATCTCTTTTTCCTTTTTTTTTGTGTCTTCTTATCCATATGATTTCTATTTTGTCCTAGATAAATGGAGTAAAAATATTATTGAGAAAGGGACTGATTAGTTGCATTATACAGTATTTGACGAAAGTACTTACTTAGCAACCGATTTAATATACACGATGGAAAAACATATCTTTGCGATTTTGGTGGTGCCATGTTAAATTCAAATTGGTAGAAGTGTTTAATGTTTTTTTAAAAAAAATTGATTACTAAGAAGTAACACAAATTAAGTGTTTCAATACAGTTAGTATTGTATTCGTAATCAAATTAAAGTTAACTTGATTAAATAATCCTAAGATATATCATGCAGACTTTGCATTGATTGATTTGATAATGCAAACAAAAATGTTCATGCAAAGTGAAAAGACACGGATGAGAGAGTCAACGAGAGGAATGACCAATGAGATTGAGGAAACTTAAGGGACGAACCACAAATCTCTTGGCATAGTATTTTTGAAAACATTGATAGACAAAGAGAGAACCCCAAGAGTTATAAAACAAGCGTTAGAAGTGGTGGACCGAACTCTCCTTGATCGCCTACGTACTCTCTGTTCCCTCATGCTTGCGAGGTACTCATTGCGCAAGCTCGAGCTCGCTCGGAGAACTATACTACAATCTACAATTAATTTGGACATGCCCTGTTTCTATCTTGTTATTTTTCCTTACTCTCCATCAAGGGGAAATGTCTCGTATAAGATGGGAACCCCAAATTACTGTATAGATAAAGCTAACGTTTTTTTTTTTGTTCTTAATACAAACTAATATATATTGTCCTGTGATGAAGAGTAACTGAGATGAGTCATAGTAAGGGTCACTCCGCTACGCCCACAACAGCAGCTAGGTCTAGAGGGAAGTTGTGAGCATTACGTTCATGCATAACTTCCATACCAAAGCTTTGGAAAGACTTTTAAGCTTAGGATACTTCCTAAAAATGTATTTTTTATTCATTTAATTATATTTATTATCTCACAAAAATTAGATCATACATATATATATATATATATATATGCCCACATTGTGATTGATAGGAAATACCTAAATCAACTTAGAAATTAGGATAGTTAGACCGCCGAAGTATTAATTAACAACAGTTATCTCCTAAAAAAAACAAATTACAATTTTTTTTTTTTTTTTTTGAAATCATAACAAATGTAGTAAATATTTAATATATTCAAATTAGAGATTACATTTAAAATCCGTTTTATAGATGTATGAGGTACAAATCTCTTATTTTTTACACACAAAAGCACAAGCGTATAATAATAATAGATAACGAGAAGAAATGGTCGGAGCTCAGAGAATACAGCAGTGGCTTTTCCGGCGACCGTTCTTTTCTTTGGAGTCGGCAGAATTGCTACTACGCTTCGTTGTCATAACCCTCTTCCCTCTTCTCCTAATTAAAATTAGGACACACATTTAAAGAAAATAATTAGGTATTAAGAGATATTCAATAATATTTAAATAACCCAAAGAAAATAAATGTTTCAGTCATAATTAAAGGTTTAAAGATTCTCATTTCATCTATCTGAGCCCTTTTGCTGCTTACCATCCATCTTTGATTTTATTCCCCTAAACATATCTGTCTCTTTATACAATAACGTCCAACTCAAAAGAAAAGTACTTTTTGCTTCTTTCTTTTTGAATCAAGAAAAAGAAAAAGAAAAAAAGTAATTTATAAACCTGAAAACTGAAGTGGAAAAAAAGAATTAAAGCTGGAAATTTTAAATGGAAAAAATTGACATGGAAGTTATGTTTTTTTTTTTTGTTTTTAATATCTTTTCTTGCTTTTCTAAATTTCATCTCTCTATAGTTTTTCTTTTTGTTTAACATTTTATTTATGTTCTTAAACATATGTAAACCATATAGTATAAAAAAACTGATATGAATTTGACTTAGGGCCAAGAATCACTATAAAAAAATAGTTTTTAAACAAAGATACTAATATAATGTAAATTCCAAGCACCTAAACTTTTGAAACTAGCATTTTAGAATTTACCGATTGAAAGAATATATAATTCGTATAATCCGACAATTTTTCACAAATTTAACCAAACAATAAGTTTTGACCAAAAAGATAAAAAGTAATCATATCAAGAGACAGCTTTCCAATTGACCATCACAGCAATGATTGTACTTCAAAAAAAAAAAAAAAAAATACAGTTTTAAATCTTTTCCAAACAAATAAATCACGAAACAGTTCACATAACATGAAATAGCGAAACGAATGCAAAAATAATGAACAGTCAAATTCAAAAGAAAGCAAGAAAAAAAAAAAATCAGATTGAGAAATGAAAAAGATTGAGAGAATTATAGATAAGTTTGTTTTCCTCACTTTGCCATCATAACTTTGACAAACTCTTCGTAATTGATCTGACCATCTCCATCAACATCAGCTTCTTTGATCATCTCATCGACTTCCTCATCAGTAAGCTTCTCACCAAGGTTAGTCATAACATGTCTCAACTCAGCAGCGGAGATGAAACCG
>NC_025700.1:26258682-26289670 GCF_000633955.1 Camelina sativa | reverse complement strand
TCGAAAACCCTGAAAGCTTCTTTGAGCTCTTCCTCAGAGTCAGTGTCTTTCATCTTCCTAGCCATAAGGTTGAGAAACTCAGGGAAGTCTATGGTTCCGTTACCATCAGCATCAACTTCGTTAATCATATCTTGTAGCTCTGCTTCTGTTGGGTTTTGTCCTAGTGATCTCATCACCGTTCCCAGCTCTTTCGTCGTGATACAACCTAATCAAACACATACACACACACACACACGTTTCTCTCAAATCAGGCTACTAATTTAAACACAAAACAAATCTTCAAATTACACTGTAATCTACTTTAATAACTGAATCAATTAAGCACCAAATCTTCAAATTTATAATTATAATCTACTCCGATTACTCAATTAGCGGCTGTAAACATCGGTTGATTCTAAAGATTTGAGTCAATTCTCATAACTATATAAGCAAAATCTGGAAAACTAAAACTCGATTCAGTATGAGATAATCATCATCGTGATAGATTAGATCCAATAGCAATTCAAAAAAATCGAAGCCAAATCGAAGCATAATGTGATATTCACAGAATCCAATGATGAAACAAAGAAAAGTATTAAATTCGTTAGGCCATGACTAAGTAAATTCAAAGCACCATTAAAAAAAAAAAAAAAACAAGTGAAAGCTTAGATAAAAAAAAAATTATCGAAAAGAGGAAAGATCTGAGAGAGAAAGAGAAGGAACCATCTCCGTCTTTGTCGAATAGGCTAAAAGCTTCCTTGAACTCAGAGATCTGATCATCGGTGAGCTGATCTGCCATTTTTGCTTCTCTTGTTTTAGGCCAACGATGAGAACACGAGAAAGAGAGAAGAGGAATCAACGTGTGTGTGTAAATTAGAGATGAAGGTGTTGTGTGAATTATAAAGCTGATGAAAAGGGAAAGAGAAAAGCCCATTAAGCCCAATTAGAGCAATTTCGAATCTGATTCTTTTTATTATATTCTTCCACTGGGCCTTTATATGTTTTTTTTTTGTTTGTTTAAGATGGAAGTGATGTATTTATTCCAATGTACGATATGATGAATGGGGTGTAGTATGTATTTGTTGTTTTGCCGACAAAAATTCGTATTATCCACAACGAAATACAAGTAAAGTAGGATCTGCCTAGCGCTTTCTTACTTAAAAAGTTTTGTGTTTACTACTGTAGTGTAATTTAATTGAGGAATAGAAAATTGTAAACCAATCGATATTTGTAGATTTGATTGCACTGAAAATGTCGTTGAAGAGTTTTTAAATGGACGGAAGTTTTTAATTAAAATAAGTAAAGCCCGTAAGATGGTACTCCTAAAAAAAAAAAAAACATACTGGGCCAAATTATAAATATAAGTAAAGCCCGTTAGTAAGCTGAATCGACCCACTCGAGTATCCGACCCGAATCGTTATAATGATCCAAAAAAGCCCAGAATCGGAGCTCCAAAAGCTTCGGGTTCGCTGGCTTGAGAACAAAGAAAACCCCATTCTCCGATCTCTGCTTAAATCACTCGAAGAAGAAGAAGAAGAAGAAGAAGGAGAAATCAGAGCAAAAAAAAAAAAGATCGAGAAAGATGAGTAGCATTGGAACTGGATACGATCTCTCCGTCACCACTTTCTCTCCCGATGGCCGTGTTTTCCAGATCGAGTACGCCGCTAAAGCTGTTGACAACAGTGGGTTAGTTACTTCTCCATCTTCTTCTTCGATTTCTCCGTTGACTAGATCGGATTTAGCTTTTCAAATTTTTAAGATTTTTTGGTTATGGAGAATCCCCTCCTCCTTCACGAATTAGGGCTTTTTTTTTTTCTTTCTCCGCAGGACTGTTGTTGGAATCAAGTGCAAAGACGGGATTGTAATGGTTTGTTTCTTCTCTCTTTTGCTACTTTCTTCACTGAAGCGTTATAGTGGTTTTGGTCTCTCTTGCTCGTATTCTTTAATTCAATTTCGATGTATGTTTCAGTTTCCAATGAAGTATTATGTTATCAGATTCTGTAGCTTTAATTTGACATAAAATCCTTGGAATTATATTGACTGAAGATGACACACTTGACAGTCCATTTTGAGAATCTGTTGTTAGTTTTGGGTTTTGTAAAGATTTACACAGTTTTCTTTTGATAAAGGAATGGTCTTGCTAAGTGTTTTTATCTTTTGGGGGTTTTGGTTTTAGGGTGTGGAGAAACTTATTGCGTCAAAGATGATGCTACCAGGTTCAAACAGGAGAATCCATTCTGTTCATCGTCATGCTGGCATGGTATGTTTTGTTTTTCCTTTTTCTTCTAAACTATTAGGAAATTAGTTTCTGCTATGGACATATGTATTTTTTCAAGTTTTCCAGTTACCACCGTGTTTAGTCTGTTCGTATATTGTTTTCTTTGTTTTCATTATTATGAGGAATTCTACTTCTGTCATGTCAGGCTGTTGCTGGGCTTGCAGCTGATGGTAGGCAAATTGTTGCCCGGGCCAAATCTGAAGCAAGAAGCTATGAGAGGTATCAAATGAAAACATCTTAGATTTATTACTATGAAATAACTGTTTTACTCCTATAGCTCAGCTTATCTCAAGGGGATGTTTCTCTTAGTTAAATTTCAAAATATATGGGGATAAGATGTCAATGTGTATGTTCGCCTTTCTTCCTGCATAGCTTTGCATAACTGTTCCCCAACTGTGTAACCAACTCTACTTTCACTTGTGATAATTTAGTGTTTATGGCGATGCTGTACCTGTGAAGGAACTTTCTGAGCGTGTTGCAAGTTATGTACATTTGTGTACTCTCTATTGGTGGCTCAGGTTTGTCCAGTTCATCTACTTGAATGAATTATAAGAAATGATTTTTTTGTGTACTCTCTATTAGTTGTCTAAGCATTTCTCCTAAGACGATTTTTTTTTGGTTTTAAGGCCTTTTGGCTGTGGAGTCATTCTTGGAGGTTATGACAGAGATGGACCTCAACTGTACATGATTGAACCATCAGGCATATCATATGTAAGTTTCTGCTCGTAGATATCCCTCTTTAAGTTTTAAAGTTTACGTCATTTTTATCTGTCATCATATGGATTCTTTTCCTGCAGAGATATTTTGGTGCGGCAATTGGCAAAGGAAAGCAAGCTGCCAAAACGTAAGCTACAGTGTGAATGTTTTTGGTTTTATCCTAGTATTTTCTAGGAAGGGTATATGAAGTACCACTAGGATTGATCAATTTAACTTTTCCAAAGGAAATGCTAATTAACTTTATAATTAATTAGACGAAGTGATAAATTTAACTTGAAGGATAAGGTTAGCTTCCATGCTCGATAATGATGAATTTTAACTTTATAAAACTGATGATTCTCCATGAATGTATGAAGTATAAGAACCTTATGACAGTTGTTTCTGGATTGTATAGCTTTTGGCCGCCTTTGACCTGTGTGGAATTTGTTTCAACTAAAGGGTTATAGATATAGTTATCAAAACGGCAAGGGTATACAATTGTTCTGATGGATCAGAGGATTCCTTGCAGGGAAATTGAGAAATTGAATTTATCTGAGATGACATGCAAAGAAGGCGTTATCGAGGTGGCAAAAATGTGAGTACTGCTTTGCTTCTCTCATGCACACGTTTTCATTAGTAAACTCTTGTGGTTCTCATGTGCTTTTTATAACCAGGTTCATTTTATAGCAAGACTAATGTGACTTTTCTTGTGCAGCATCTACAAGCTACACGATGAAGCCAAGGACAAGGCCTTTGAACTGGAGATGAGTTGGATATGCGAGGAGTCAAAACGAGAGCATCAGAAGGTAAAAAAACTTTATAAATGCTTCCTTATTGATGTGTGATTTAAAGAAGTGTTTATGAACCATAAAAAATTGACTCATCGTAGGTCCCTGATGATCTTCTGGAAGAAGCGAAGACAGCAGCTAAAACTGCGCTCGAGGAGATGGATGCTGACTAAAACTGAGGAAAAACTGAGGATTGCCGTGAATTTAGATCTTTCTTAATGCTGGTGTTTCGTATGTACTCTGAATTGAATTTTGTCTGGAGGGTCAGTTGTTGCAGTTTCTCATGAACCATCGGAGTCTTTAATCTTATTGCTGTCAACAGTTGTTACGATAACTCCAGTAGGTTCATTTGATAATTGTGTTCTTGAATTAACATCCATCGGAGTTGGCACCGTATGAAGGAGGAAGCAAGCCAGAACTAGAATAAAGGGAATAAAAGTTATGCATGCTTCATTTAATCTGAAACAAAAGCAATGCAAAACCTGCATATCTTGCGGGAAATCATCTGAGGAGCCATAGCCCATAGTTAACTGTTGACGCCAGCAACACAATGGAATGAGCATAACACAAACTCTTAATTATAATTTTAACCCCAATAGTAAACGACATGGTTTGCGATATAAGATACGAAATGCACCCGAGTAAAACGATGTTGTTTTACACTGTCCAGTTACCACGTGATAGCCATACATCTGACTAAGCACGTTAAACACCGTTTTGATTTACACTTAGAATTTAAATTTTTAATTGGTTCAATATAATGCTTTGATTGGAAGATGAAAGAAGATAAGGTCAACATGGATGAGGCTGCTGGAAAAATAACGTTGACCATGGCTCATCCTCTTAAGTGCACTCTTGTTCCCCGAACCCTAACCCCTTTTAACTTCAAGTATGCAGATTCCCATTTCCTGACTTCTTGTTTTTTTTTTCTTGGTCTCATACTTAAACATCTTCCCCGGTTTATTGGTAACCTCTCGTTTTGTTGTATAAAACTTAAACATTTGGTTTGGTTCATAATTTCCTTCTTTCAAGTATAGGGATAGAACACTTTACTTCTGAAACTGTCATTTATTAATTTAAAGTTACCATGACAATAATCTAGTGGTTTTTATTAGGGTCGTCAACCATGAATTTACAATATAACAATCTCGTGCTTGCACGAGACTCAACCTATATATATATATATATTTTTAATACCTCATGGTGCGGGATTCATCCTAATACTTATTAATTGATGTTGCAAGTTGCCATCTTGAAAGTGATAAAATTATTTGCTCATTAGTGTGGTAGGGAACATTAATTAATTGGTACACGAAAAGACTAGATCGAAGTCAAAAAGAAAGAAGAAAAAAGGACTAGATCCAAACTCCCATTGTTTCACGTCCTCATCCACAAAAAGATATATGCATTTTATTTAGATAATAAATAAAGCATAATCATTCATTATATTCATGGATTCTTGATTAATGAATACTCCCTATGTTTCATCTACCTTTACACTTTGAGCAGTAATGGGAGCAATTGTCAGCATTGACGTTCAAAACTGCTTCATATTTATCCTCTTATGCCTCTTTTTCAAGAAAATAAAGGTTGGCTATGATCTTCCTCCGAGAAAATTCGTCTCCACCGATCATTAGTCATCTTCATCATCTCCTCTCTCTCTCTCTCTTCTAATCCACAAGTCTTTATAGAAACTCTCCTTTTAAGTATGGATCTCTACTCTATCTTCGTATCTTCAACGTTCCCCATAGTACTCGTCTCCTCTTCCTCAATAGCTGATGAGATCTTTAGGGCACAAGACGTTAACATTTCCACTCGCAACCTCCCTAGTCCCTACGAATGAAGGGTCTCTCTTCTTTGGATCCTTCGCCTTTGTCACCGCACCTTACGGAGAATACTGGAACTTCATCCGTTCATCGTTACCCAAATATTAACCAAATGCTCAAACTTTTAAATTATATAAACCTTTCAAAATTTGTTTTTTTGAGTAAAAAAATTGTAATGGTATATTTGAAAATAACACTTAGTGGTGGTACTTTTAGAACAAAACTTAGTTTAGTAATATCTTATATGGTATTTCCCTTGTAATTATATACATATACATAGATTCAAAATGAACATGTATGATTTGAACATGAATGTAGTAAAAAAGATCTGAATTGATTACTATCTACATATAACATAATAGAAAAGATTCCATATGTCGGCTATTCCACGTTCTCCCAAAAACAAATAATGTAATTTAGATTATACGTAAAGCATTATCAGATTGTACTCATGGATACGTTTGACTATGTTATTAAATTAGTAATTTGCTCATTAGTGTGGTACGGAACTTCTAAATTGATTGATATAAGAAAATACTATATCCAAAATTTCATTGTTTGACGTTCTTCCACAAAAGAAGCATTTTATTTCGGTAATAAATAAAGCAAAAGCATTCATTATATATTCATGGATTCTTCATTAATCACTATGTTTCATCTACCTTAAAACTTTGAGCAGCAATGGAAGCAATTGTAAGCATTGATGTTCAAAACTTCTTCATTTTGATCCTCCTATGCCTCTTCTCAATCTTCTTTTACCTTCTCTTCTTCAAGAAAATAAAGGTTGACTATAATCTGCCTCGGAGCCCTCCGTCTCTACCGATCATTGGCCATCTTCACCACCTCCTCTCTCTTCTAGCCCACAAGTCCTTCCAGAAACTCTCCTCCAAGTATGGACCTCTCCTCTATCTTCGCGTCTTTAGTGTCCCCATTGTTCTCGTCTCCTCTCCATCAATAGCCTATGAGATCTTTGGGGCACAAGATGTTAACGTTTCCACTCGCAACTTCCCTATGCACGAAGGGTCTCTCTTCTTCGGATCCTTAGGCTATGTTAACGCACCTTACGGAGAATACTGGAAGTCCATGAAGAAGCTCATCGTCACTAAGCTCCTTGGACCTCAAGCACTCAAGAGGTCACTAAGTGTCCGTGCAGAGGAGTTAGAGCGATTTTACTTAACCTTATTAGATAAGGCGATGAAGAAGGAGAGCTTTGAGATAGCCGAGGAAGCTATGAAGCTAATTAACAACACCATCTGCAAGATGATTATGGGGAGGAGTTGTTCGGAGGAGAACGGTGAAGCAGAGAGAGTCAGAGGCTTGGTGACCAAGTCAGATGCCTTGGCGAAGAAGCTTTTCTTGGCAGCCATCTTGCCCAAACCGCTTAAGGCGATTGGGAACTCACTGTTCAAAAAGGAGTTAATGGATGTTTCGAGCAAGTTTGACGAGGTGTTAGAGGAGATTCTTTTGGAAAACAAAGAGAAACTAGAGGAGCATCAACAAGGTACTGGCATGATGGATGAGCTGTTGGAAGCTTATGGAGTTGAAAGCGCAGAGTATAAAATCACTAGAGACCATATCAAGTCTTTCTTTGTGGTAAATGTTCATATATCTATTATGTGTACTTATGCGAACACGATTGGTTTGTCTTCACTAAGAAATATTTTCTACCTTACGATCTTTTTATTGCAGGCACTGACACCTCAACGCACACTATACAATGGATCATGGCCGAGATCGTCAACAATTCCTACATTCTTGAGAGACTGAGAGAAGAAATTGATTCCGTTGTAGGGAAAACAAGGTTGATTCAAGAAACTGATCTACCGAACCTCCCTTATTTGCAAGCGACGGTCAAAGAAGGGCTAAGATTGCACCCACCAATCCCTCTTGTGGTAAGGACGTTTCAAGAAAGGTGTAAGATCGGAGGCTTTTATGTACCAGAGAAGACAACACTTATTGTAAATGGTTATGCTATGATGAGAGATCCCGAGTACTGGGAATATCCTCAAGAATTTAAGCCTGAGAGGTTTCTAGCTTCTTCAAGATCAAGCCAAAAAGACGAGATAAGAGACGAACTCCTTAAGTACATTCCCTTCGGGAGCGGAAGAAGAGGCTGTCCTGGAGCAAATCTAGCTTATGTCTCTGTAGGAACCGCGATTGGAGTGATGGTGCAATGCTTTGATTGGAAGATCAAAGGAGATAAGATCAACATGAATGAGTCTGCTGGAAAAATAGCCTTGACCATGGCTCATCCTCTTAAGTGCACTCTTGTTCCTCGAACCTTAATCCCTTTAACTTCAAGTATGTAGAATCTACATTGTATATTATGAGTTCTTGACTTTCTTCTGTTTTTTTTTTTTTTTTGGTTAAAAAGTCTTATGGTCCGGTGTAAAAATAAAATTATTTAAAGTTTTTCTTTTTTTTTCCAAAATTATCAGAAATTATTATTCAAAAGAAAAGATTCCATCTGTCTGTTATTCCACGTTCTTCTTTTAAAAACAAAGACTTTAAGCATTGTCATATTATATATCAGTACTCTGTTTCATCTCATTTCCTTTTCAGTTTGAGCAACAATGGGAGCAATAATGAACGTTGACTATCAAAATTGTTTCATCTTAATCTTCATCTGCCTCCTTTCATTACTCTGTTGTTACTCTCTCTTCTTCAAGAAACCAAAGGTTGGCTTCAGATTGCCTCCGTGCCCTCCATCTCTACCGATCATTGGCCATCTTCACCTTTTCCTCTCTCTTCTAATCCACAAATCTTTACAGAAACTCTCCTCCAAGTATGGACCTATGCTTTATCTCCGTGTCTTCAATGTTCCCATAGTGCTCGTTTCTTCTTCCTCAATAGCTTATGAGATCTTTAGGTCGCAAGACGTAAACGTTTCCTCTCGCAACTTCCCTACGAACGAGGGGTTTCTCATCTTCAGTTCTCTCGGCATCTTCACAGCACCTTACGGAGATCAATGGAAGTTCATGAAGAAGCTTGTCGTCACCAAGCTCCTTGGACCTCAAGCACTCGAGAGATCACAAGGCGTCCGTGCAAAAGAGTTAGAGGGCTTTTACTTAAACCTATTAGATAAGGCGATGCAGAAGGAGAGTGTTGACATTGTCGAGGAAGTTATGAAGCTAGTCAACAACAGCATCTGCAAGATAATTATGGGGAAAATTTTCTCAGAGGAGGACGGTGAAGCAGAGTGTATCAGAGGCTTGGTGACCAAGTCAGATGCCTTGACGAAGAAGCTTTTCTTGGCGGCCATCTTGCGCAAACCGCTTAAGAAGCTAGGGATTTCACTGTTCGAAAAGGAGTTAATGGATGTTTCTCACAAGTTTGATGAGGTGTTGGAAAAGATTCTTGTGGAATACGAAGAGACAGTACTGGAGGAGGATCATCAAGGTTCTGACATGATGGATGTCTTGTTGGAAGCTTGTGGAGACGAAAACGCAGAGTATAAGATCACTAGAAACCATATCAAGTCCTTGTTTGTGGTAAATGTTCCCCTCATTTGAGAACCCAAGCGAACACGTATCATTGTATTTTTCTTTACTTAGAGACGTATGCTATTGCAGGATCTTTTCATTGCAGCCACTGATTCTTCGACGTACACTATACAGTGGATCATGGGCGAGATCATGAACAACTCTTACATTCTTGAGAAATTGAGAGAAGAGATTGATTCTGTCGTAGGGAAGACAAGGTTGATTCAAGAAACGGATCTACCAAACCTCCCTTACTTGCAAGCAACCGTTAAAGAAGGGATAAGATTGCACCCTCCGGCCCCTCTTTTGGTAAGGACGTTTCAAGAAGGGTGTGAGATCGGTGGGTTTTATATACCGGAGAAAACAAAACTTATTGTTAATGGTTATGCCATAATGAGAGATCCAGCTAACTGGGAAGATCCGCTGGTGTTTAAACCAGAGAGGTTTCTTGATTCTTCAAGATCAAACCAAAAAGAAGAGCTCCTAAAATTCATTTCTTTCGGGAGCGGGAGGAGAGGCTGTCCTGGAGTAAATCTAGCTTATGTATCTGTAGGAACCGCGATTGGAGTGATGGTGCAATGCTTTGATTGGAAGATCAAAGGAGATAAGGTCAACATGGATGAAGCTGCTGGTAAAATAACGTTGACCATGGCTCATCCTCTTAAGTGCACGCTTGTTCCTCGAAACCATGTTCCTTTTAACTTCAACTGTGCAGATTCCTAGTTCTTGACTTTTTGTTTTTTTTTCTTAATCTCACATCTTCTCCGGTTTATGATTACCGTTGCCGTTGGTCTTGTTTCACTTTGGCCTTTGTATCAAACTTTAACAGTTCGTACACTTCATGCTGTGTAAACAAGAGTATCTTTACTTTTGGTCATATAAATTATCGCATCTACAACTAACAAACCTACAATCTAAGTCATGACTATAATTTAAACATTTAGTTTAGCAGTTTGATATACCAGTTAAGATCTATTAATTTAACTTGACTCCAAATTTACCCGTATCATCGACAAATCTACGATAAATCGAGGGACCAATAAAGTATGAAAGAGGACTTCCTTACTAGTTTCATACCCTTAGCATGTAAAGTCTAGTTCGATTTCAAATCTCTAAACTCTCTAAGTTGCACTTATTGTAATACAATTTTTTTTTGATTATGAAAATAATTTTACATTCAGACAAATATTTTTTTACTTAATTTCTTCTTCTTTTTAATTACCTTTGAGAACTAAATTTTTTGTCCTCAACCTTTGAGAACTTGGAGGGTTTTTTTTTTTTTTGATGTTGGCAATTTATTTCCAAATTTCTTATCTGGAGACAAATCATTAAGAAAGGAAAAAAAGTTATAAAGAGTTGTTAGATTTGTTACGTTTTTGTATGATAGAAGACTACTATTTAATTTTTAAATTTCCTGTTTATATTAACTTTTATGATCTTCTTCCCATTTTGTAAAACTATATGTGTGTTGTGTTTTTCTTTTAAATTAATTTTCCTTAAACTATACCATATTTTTTCTTCTTCCTTTTCTCTCAAATCATCTGTCAACTTTAAATTTTTTTTTTTTTTTTTAACATTTTTCTTAAAATTTACAAGATCCATTGACAAAATAATTTATTTTCAAGCTAAAACTTTTTATTCATTATTTATGTCTATATAAAATTATAAATGATTCGGACTATATAATACATTGTTTACTCGGAGTCGGAGGCCCAATATCATCAAATCCACCCTTCTTCTTCTTCTTCTACTTCCCTCACAAAACCCTTTTGCGTCGTCGTAACTCGCCAAAAAAAAAATCTAAAATCCGAAGAAAAAAATCCCTAATCTCCTTCTTCTAATCATCGTCTGGTGTTCTTCTTCATCGGATCGTCATGGCTTCAGGTCTTGTTTTTCCCTTAATATTCTACTTTGAAACCATCTAGGGTTTGATTGAAGTTTCCGAATTCGACTACTTACTTTGTTACGAATCGTTAGGGTTTGTTTTGTAGTTGTTAAAAAAGGGGTTTTTTACTGATTTGGTTTTCAAATTTTGGTGTAGATGCTGATATGGAGGACTATGGATTCGTGTATTCTGATGAGGAACAGGAGGAACAAGATGTTGACATTGAGAATCAATATTATAACTCTAAAGGTTCGTTTTTTTCTTTTTTGTTTGTGTGTGTTTATGCGCATTCTCGAAATCTGTGTTGCGATTTTTGAATCTTGATTCGAAAGAGTGTTTTGGTTCTTGAAGGTATGGTTGAGACTGAACCTGAAGAAGCTCTTTCTGGGTTTGCTGAGGTTGTTAAGATGGAACCAGACAAGGCTGATTGGTAAGATCCCATGTGTTTTCTTTTAGTGATTTTGCTCGCGTTGTTGTTGATCTTGTGAGTACCAGATTTGTTGTTTTGTGTCTGGGTTTTGTGTGTCACCATGATGGAAGAGACAGACAGAGATGCTCTTTCTGATTTACAACTTGACCAATTCTATTCAAAGAGGGTGTTAGGGTACCACTATGTTGAACTTTTGCTATGGGTGTATTCAGATTTTTGACCCTTTAATGATCTCTAGCTTACCTGCAAGGATTTCCTTGTTTATGTCAAGTTAATTTTTGTTCCTTTAGTCTGTATTCCTAAGATTCATTGTTGCTATTGATAAACTATCATGTCATATAGTTTCTTTAGTTGTAACCAAAGAGGTTATTGACCATGTTTAACTTGGGCGGTGGGTGCGTTCAGATTTGACCCTTTTCTTTAGTTATGTTCTTGAGCTTACCTGCGAGATTTTCCTGGTTTACGTCAAGTTATATTTGTCCATCTAGGCTGTTTTTTTGTTTGCACCTCTCATAAAACGCCAGCATTCCTAAGATTCATTGCGTCTGCTATTCATGTATCCCTAATATGCCTCAGACTCTATTACAAATTTTGTTAATTTATTCAAGTCATTCCATGGCCTGTTTCTTGTCAGGGGTTTTAAAGCTCTTAAGCAGACTGTGAAGATTTATTATCGTCTAGGTAAGTACAAGGAAATGATGGAAGCCTATACAGAGATGCTTACATATATCAAGTCAGCGGTTACCAGGAATTACAGCGAAAAATGTATAAACAATATTATGGATTTCGTCTCTGGATCTGCTAGCCAGAACACTGGCCTGCTGCAAGAGTTTTATCAGACCACTTTGAAAGCCCTTGAAGAGGCGAAGAATGAGGTCTGGAAACTAGTTTTTCGTTTTACATATGCTACCCATTTCTTCTCAATGGTTCGGAGATGTGACTTATTAGTTTTTTTTGCAGAGACTCTGGTTCAAAACGAATCTAAAACTCTGCAACATCTGGTTTGACATTGGTGAATACAGACGAATGACTAAGGTATAACTTGGTTTAATCAAATTATTGATTGAAGCTAACTATGTTTAGATCTTAGTATGTTCACTAACAGCTATTTATTGTAAGCCAGATTCTGAAGGAACTCCATAAATCTTGCCAAAAAGAAGATGGAACAGATGATCAGAAGAAAGGAAGTCAGTTGCTTGAGGTTTATGCAATTGAAATTCAAATTTACACTGAAACAAAGGATAACAAGAAGCTTAAGGTAAACATCATCTGCTATATGGGTTTTACCTTACGTCAAAATAATTTGGATATTCAACAACTTTATTGTTACATACTTTCTATTGGCTTTTGTGACTGAGATGCAACAACACTTGTGAATGGATGCAGCAATTATACCAGAAGGCACTAGCCATCAAATCTGCTATACCTCATCCTAGGATCATGGGTATAATCCGGGAGTGTGGTGGAAAAATGCACATGGCAGAGCGTCAGTGGGCTGAAGCAGCCACAGATTTCTTTGAAGCTTTTAAGAATTATGATGAAGCTGGCAACCAAAGACGTATCCAGTGCCTGAAGTATGTTTCCTCGTACCTTCTCATGTCTTTATCCTTTCCTACTTGATACCCTCTGGGCATTTGATTATTAGCATGTTGCTAGTAAGGATAAAAGATATTATGGATGAATAAAGCAATGCAGTATTGTTTAGATTTAACTTTGGGGACATGGTTTAGCTGCATGTGGTCTTCTATTACTCTTGTCCAGTATCTTGCTGTGACCGAGGTTCCAACATGTTAGAGTTGATGATCTTTGTTTTCTTTCTTTTGGCTTTGCAAAGGTATCTTGTTCTGGCGAATATGCTGATGGAGTCAGAAGTGAATCCTTTTGATGGCCAAGAGGCAAAGCCGTAAGTCATTTACCTAAATATTTTGTATTGTACACTCGTTTTGGTTCTTTGCTTTATGGGTTGCTCTCTGCAGGTACAAAAACGACCCTGAGATCCTGGCAATGACAAATTTGATAGCAGCATATCAACGAAATGAGATCATAGAGTTTGAGAGAATACTGAAGGTAAGAAGTGAAATATTATTGGGATCATAGAAATTGGCATTATATCTCAGAACGGTACTCATGTAATCGTTTTGGAATGTAGAGTAACCGGAGGACGATAATGGATGATCCATTTATCAGAAACTACATGGAAGATCTGCTGAAGAAGGTGAGAACACAAGTGTTGCTGAAGCTGATAAAGCCATACACAAGGATAGGGATCCCGTTCATATCGAAGGAACTGAACGTGCCAGAGAAGGATGTGACGGAGTTGCTAGTGTTGCTGATACTGGACAGCAGAATCGATGGTCACATTGACGAAATGAACCGTTACTTGCTGAGAGGTGACAGTGCCAATGGAAGGAAATTGCATAAGGCGGTTGATAAATGGAACACACAGCTGAGGTCTCTTTCTTCAAGTATCACTAACCGAGTCTGTTAATTTTGCAACCTCTCTTTTGGATAGATTTTTGTGTTTTGGATTTGTGGATTATCTATTTCTTCACATATCTGGATTTGATGAAGTTGATAAACCCACTTCAATGCCATAAAAAGGATTTGCAAGTTACTAAATTTTCGTGTTTGAAATTGCTTTCTTAACTTTATTAGCAATTAACAACATTAGTTAGTAATTGCAAGCGAAGCGATGATGAATTGATGATATACACCGAACATCTACAAATAACGTGGATGTCTTTTTCAACTATCAATGATTAAGAATTAGGCTATGTTTGAAACCCTTAAACAAAACTGAACGAGAGCGATAGACAGATTAGGTTCGAATAATTTAATTAGCTTTTTTTAATGTGTCGATCTTTCTAGGATCTTTTGACTGTTAACACACACTGTTCCAGTGGGCCAGTTGCCACTGATTGAATTAACTATATTATTTTTGATCCACTTGATCTAAAGTGTTTATTTATTTATTTTACTCCTTAATTTGACAGCAATTCATTTTAGTTTTGTGTGATAAAGTGTTTATAGACTAAATGGTGCAGCATCAATTAAAAGAGGACATTTATCACATAATGGAAGTAAGTGGAGTCAAAAGTGATTATATTATCAAACCCATTTTTATGAAAAAAGCAATGACAATGGAGCACACTTTCGAGATCGTAACTATATGAATCTATAAATATTTTATGATATCCAAAATCTTAAAGATACATTAACATGATCTTCATCATATTCGGTTCAAACTTAGTCAGTGATTAAAAATGTTGTCCTAATATTCTTGTGAGTTGTGACCAATGGAAGAACTTGGACACATAAGAAAGCTAATTACAACACATGAACAACACACTAGCATTTTTAGGCATTCTCACGACTGATATTTGCGAAAGTTCTATTAATCTTACAAATTAATATAAACTATTTCTTCTTTTGCAGAAACAATACATAGTCGGTACACTTCATTTTTAGAAATAGTTTTATGTTATTTTTAGTCAGCTAAAAGAAACTGAAATCATTGTTTATTATTGTCACTAATACAATAAACAAAAATTCATCACAAAAATATCTTCACTGGTCACTACAAAATTCGCCGCAATTCATTGATCACATCATTGAGAACTAAAAAATAAAACAAAAATAAAAGAGAAAGCAGATCCGAATTGAGTTGTTCATCCCGTAACTTTGAATCGGTTACTGTATAATTTTTGTTTTTTTTAATTAATGGTTTGCCTAAAAGTTACAACAACAACTCGAAAAAAAGACAGCAATGGATTATCTTGTCTCTTTCTGTTCTTTGTCCGCTTCTAAAAGCAAATCTGTAAACCGTACTTGACACCAAAAAAAAACGAATTTTCCCAAAACTTAAAAATAAATAAATAGAATCAATCTTCTTCTTCATCATCATCGTTTATCACGACCTCTGCCTCTTGGTCTCTCTCAATAGTCATTTTTAATCTCTCTCAATCTCTTGTAGCTTTCAGATCTTTTCTTCTGTGCTGACCCCTCAACATAAATTTAATTTAAGGTTCTTTTTTTTTTTTGTTGCTTTTTAAAGAAGGTAACCATTATATATATATATATATAAAGAAAAATTGAGATATTCTCTGTGTTGCTTCTTCTTTACCCTCTTCTTGTTTCTAATCAAATCCTCTAAAGTTTTCTCCTTTTGTTTTGTTTCTAAATTTTGGAGTAATCTTTGTTTGTGGGGTGCTGCTTTAGGAATAATGAATCGGAGGCAGCAAGTAAAGCGTAGAGTAGGTAAATATGAAGTTGGAAGAACAATTGGGGAAGGAACTTTTGCTAAAGTTAAGTTTGCTAGAAACTCTGAAACTGGAGAACCTGTTGCTCTCAAGATTCTTGATAAAGAGAAAGTTCTCAAGCATAAGATGGCTGAACAGGTCTTTCTTCTTATTTTTATCAAGAATTATATATGGATCTTCTGCTTTCGCATTGCCCTTTTCTTAATCTTCTGTTGATTTTGATCTTGTTTAGTTTCTTTATTGGAATTGTGGTACAGATCAGAAGGGAGATAGCTACTATGAAGTTGATTAAACATCCTAATGTTGTTCAGTTGTATGAGGTACTTACTAACCACTTTTTTTTTTTTTTTAAAGTTATTAGATCATGTACTAATTGGAAAGTAGTAATTTGAAATGGTTGGCAGGTGATGGCAAGCAAGACGAAAATATTTATCATCTTGGAGTATGTTACTGGAGGAGAGCTCTTTGATAAAATTGTAAGCTACTTTTACCACAAATTATGATTGGTTGTTGTGATGATCACATTCTAGTTGAAATCTGATTGTGTAAACATACGATATGAATGAAGGTAAATGACGGGCGGATGAAAGAAGATGAGGCGCGGAGATATTTCCAACAGCTTGTACATGCTGTGGACTACTGTCATAGCCGAGGTGTCTACCATAGAGACCTCAAGGTACTCTCTTGATATGAGAGCTGAACTAGATAAAATGTTCTTTATATATGATTGGATATGAATTACAAAGCCTCCCAATCAAAGCCTTTGAGACATGTTATATAGATAGAGAAGAAAGAGACTACTTAAACCATGTTGAGAGTTACTTTTATAAAATAAAGCTTTCTTCTACACCCACCCACTGTCTCTATTTGTACCCTGCACACATTGGGTGTAACAATTCTGACTCTTCTCTGTTATATAATATTACAGCCTGAAAATTTATTATTGGATGCCTATGGAAACCTCAAGATCTCAGATTTTGGATTAAGTGCTTTGTCTCAACAAGTCAGGGTAATGACTATCTGTTTCCATAGTATTTTTCTTGTCGGATAATCTTTACTGTTCCAAGAAATGGTTTCAATTTTTCCTGGCAACTTACGATTTTTTTGTTGTTCAAAATTTATTCTTACACATTGGCTTATATATATTTGGGGGTAGCAGGATGATGGTCTCCTTCATACATCTTGTGGAACTCCGAACTACGTTGCTCCTGAGGTCTGCCTAAACAGCAATTGATTTTATTATATCTGATATAATACAATCCCTTCAGGGTTGTAACGAACTAGTCTCTTATCTTTGTGGTTTTTAGGTTCTCAATGATAGAGGCTACGATGGAGCAACGGCTGACATGTGGTCATGCGGTGTTATACTCTATGTTCTGCTTGCAGGTTACTTGCCTTTTGATGATTCTAATCTGATGAATCTTTATAAAAAAGTGAGCAACCCCTCTTTTTTACAAAAATTCTCTCTTCCTCCACCACTCCTTGTTTCAACTTTTAAAACTCCTTTTTATTTATATATATGCAGATTTCATCTGGTGAATTCAACTGTCCTCCGTGGCTCTCACTTGGCGCCATGAAACTGATCACTCGAATCTTGGATCCGAACCCAATGACTGTGAGTAATTTTAACAATGCTACAATGAGTTCACATGCCCCCATATCTACACCTGCCCATTGCTAAAACTTTCCTCACAAGCTTATTACCTTTTTATTCATTATATAAGAAGAAAAGTAAAAAATTACCCATGAGTAGAGAGTAATTAATGAGCTCTATCTATATTACTTCAGCGTGTAACACCACAAGAGGTATTTGAAGATGAATGGTTCAAGAAAGATTACAAGCCTCCAGTGTTCGAGGATAAGGATGATTCAAACATGGACGATATTGATGCTGTTTTCAAGGACTCCGAGGTGAGGATCGTTTCATTTTTTTGTTCCATTTTTTTTAAAGTTTATATTAAGAATTATGTACAGGAACATCATGTTACTGAGAAGAAAGAAGAGCAACCAGCGGCAATCAATGCATTTGAGATCATCTCAATGTCAAGGGGGCTTAACCTAGAGAATCTGTTTGATCCAGAACAGGTTTGTGTTTCGATATAAAGAACCGGCACTCTTTGTATTTGTAATCTTCTGTTAATGAAATATTTCTTCTTATAAACAAAAACAGGAGTTTAAGAGGGAAACAAGGATAACACTGAGAGGAGGCGCGAATGAGATCATCGAGAAGATAGAAGAAGCTGCAAAGCCTCTCGGTTTTGATGTGCAAAAGAAGAACTACAAGGTTAGTTAGTAAAAACTCTGAAACAGGAAAGGAAATGAAATGAAAATAATCAATAACTAAGACATGGTATTATTACATTACTTGAAATATATCAGATGAGGCTTGAGAATGTCAAGGCTGGGAGAAAAGGAAATCTCAATGTGGCGACAGAGGTATGTTATATGAGACTATGGACATTCAAGAAAGTGTTGGTGATCATGGTTTATCAGTTTCTGATCTGATCCAGAGTGTTTGTAACTTTGTATGGTGTGTGACAAGCAGATATTCCAAGTAGCGCCAAGTCTTCATATGGTTCAAGTCTCGAAATCGAAAGGAGACACCCTCGAATTCCACAAGGTTAGTCCATAAGTTTTGTTTCGACTTATAATAATATCATAGGGTAGTTTGAGTAGCCGGTTTGATGAGCTAACCAGAGTTTTGACCCTAAAATCAGGTGTTTTTAACAAAAGTAATCGGAATTTAAAAAAAAAAAAAAAAAAAACCGGTTATTTCGGTTTTAATCCTCAAAACCGGAAATTAACTGAAAACCGAGCTAACCGAACCGAATTAACCGTATAAACCGAAGTCCCAGGTATAGGACTTTTACGCTTTTGTTTTGTTGCGTCTTATTACATTAGAATTAAATTAATAACGAGGTTTTGAGATTCAAAAAAAAAAAAAAAAAAANAAGTCACGCGGTGCCAAAATTGGAAATAGGTGCGTGCTGTCGTAAAGGCATAGGGAAAATGCACTCACTCGCGCAACGCGCCTTTTGTGCGAGTGGGGATGAAATAACGTGCTCTGATTGGTTGAAAAAACAGAAATAGTAGCTCCCCTCCTCCTCCTATATTATTTGTTTTTGTTAAAACTTTAGCCCAAAAACTAAAAACGGACTGCTCTTCTCTGTTATGTTTGAAACTCTCATGTCCATGTTTAATTAATCCATGTTTTGCATCCTATGATTAATTTCAAGTGTCAGTTTACCATAATTTTTGAGGAAAAGTTCAATAATTATTTGTTATTGTTATCCTTTCTCCTCTGTTAAAACTTTAGCCGCCCATAATCCATAGACAAAAAACCAAAAAAAACCCTTTAGTATATTTTATCTCTAATCCACAAGGTGTGTTTGCAGTTCTATAAGAAGCTCTCTAGTTCTCTGGAGCAAGTAGTCTGGACGAACAACGAAGCTAAGAAAGAAACAAGAAAGTGATGTATGAATGTCTTTATCTTCTGGGACAAAAGCGTGCTTTCTTTTTTTTTTATGACCTTTTTTGCTTTTCCGGCTACTGTTTGAATGGTGAGAAGGGAAGTGGGATTAGTCTGTGTAACAAAGATGTAAATACAAAACCGCATGACCCGGTAAGGTGCTGTGTTAAAGTCATATCGAAGCTTGTTGGCTAAGCGTTTGAAGAGCACCCTTGTTCGAGTTGATCAGTTTGTCAGCATTGATCTCTTGCACCAAGATTGTCAACATTTGGACGAGCAAAACAGACCTAGGTTTTTGGCATTTCTAGAAGATTTCTTGAGCGTTTGCTAAAAACTCTCCACTTTTTTTATAAGCCGAAAATATTAAGAGATGTCACCAGTGTCATTTCTTCTTTAGGATCGGACTCTAATAAAACTCACAACCTCCTCAGCTTTAAGTTCTAGGATTCATGGTGTGTTGTTTGTGCTCTTTTGTTCTTGAATTCGGCTCGGCCTGTTATATCATTTTTCTCTTTTATTCGAGTTCTTTCTCAAAGTGGGCAATATTTTTTTTATATATATAAACTTATATATATTTTAAAGAATTTAATAAATTTGAACAAACGAAGTAAAGAATATGTAGGTTATAAGTTCTATAGACATCTTGAAGAAGAAAGTCAAAGTTGTCTTTGCGTTGCAGTAAGAAAGCAAAAACAGAAGAAAGTTAAAAGCGAGTCGATCCTTACAAGATTGACATGAAATAGAATATTTGGAGAATAATCTAATTAAGTACTCCAAGCATTTTAGCGTCCAAACGAAACCAATTAGTGCCTCCCTCTCGGATCATTTACACTTTCCTAAGAAAAAAAAGGCGTGAACCTTGCCGTTTAGCCTACTTATTTATTTATTGTCTCGTCAACGATGCACGGTGTGTATTTGTTGTCCTTTGTAGCTTTTTAATGGCAACAAGGCATATAGTCACATATAGATAGATTGGAACTATAAGTTTTGTATATCATTTTTATATAATTAAAAAAATGGCCAAATTTCTTCCAAAAATTGGAATGGGGGTAACTTGGTTTTTTTATATTAATGCAAATAACATACAAACAAAATGTTCTTTACAAGTAAGTAACAATAATAATTGTTTTTGGTTAAGCAAACGCAGACTGACGTCGGCTAGAGAGGTTCGGCGGTTTTCCGGTCGTCATTGGAGGGTTTCTTGATAGCAGTGCTTCCAAAGAGAAAGAAGCCCACGGAGAATCCCGCGATAGCCACGATGAAAACACCAACGTTAAAGGACATAACGGCGAGCATCACGAGATACGCAAGGCCTGTCTTGAGTGTGTACACAGCGGTCTGAGCAATCCCTGGGGCGCAGTTGGTGGAGCCACGACCACTAAGGATCGCAGAATGGGCAAGCCATTCCGCGATTACAGCGAGGAGGAAGACGACAATGAGACATAGAGCGTACATGCCGGAACTTGTCCCAGGCCAGCCGGAGAAGAGAACCTCCGTGTTCTTGCCCCAGAAGAAGGTCATATGCATCACCATCATGTGAGGTTCGGTATGATTCGCCATTGATGATGGTGATGGTGGTGGCATGTTACCATGATCCATTGTACTATTTGATAGGTTTTTGAGTTTTTTGTTTGGCACAAGATCTTAAGAGAAAATGGTTTCGTATATTTATTGTGTTGTTCTTGTGATTTCTTAAATGTTTTTGTGTGGTTTGTACTGCACGTTTTGACTTGTTAAACTTTTGTGTAGTACAAACACTCATTATTTATTAATTCAGAAAATCTCCTAAATACGTGTATTCACCTAATTTTCATGATATAAATTATTAACACAATTTGTGGAATTATAATAGAATTTGTGTGGAATTTTCACAGGGAAAAATGATTACATCATTTGAATATTAATATGAGAAGATGATGTAATTTAATATCCTTACTGAACGTGATGTACTGAAACCCAAATTCAACTTCGAAAACCATATATACTTGAGAAAAAATAATAGAAAGATTGGAACAACTAGAAGAGATCGGCTTAGTTAATTAGTAGACAAAGTTCCGCAACTTTCTTTAGAGACTTTTAAGTAAGCGATTGGTGGGTTAGCCAATGTGATCTTGTTTGGAAACTCAATATTGATAAAGTGATTCCGCCAAATCTCTAGCTAGTGACTTTTTCAGTGAAGACCCTTTATAATGACTAATGAGCACTGTAAGATGTCAAGTTTCATTAGCTTCGAGAAAAAGGATACCATGGAGTATGAGATGGATGGTCATTATGCAAAATCACACACGCGCGAAGCCGCCAGGCTAGGCTCGGATCTTGGGTAATGTGGCTCACAAGGATTGTTCTTCTTGGGACAATTTTTCTATTAACATTTTTGTTAATTTTCCCTTAAGATTTTTGCATGATTCCGGATAAATATTGAAGCTTTTTAGATTGTGTCCAAAAAGGTTTTCCCAATCTTAATTCCCTCAAATCATCCGATTTCGAGACACAAATTTATTCCAGCGAATCTCTCTCTCTCCTTCGTCTATCGTAAATTTATAATCAAGTGTTGCGATTATAGTCTTAAAATACGTACGGTGGTATGGTGTTATAGTATATAGTAGATTTTAACCAAACAAATATTATTTGATATTTAAACTTAATAATCTATACTAGTATTTTTGCAGCAGTTTTTTGCTCAAAAATACTTTATTTTTTTTGGAAAGTTCTTACATTTAATGCATTGTCTTTAATATTAGTTACCAAAAATTTCAAATTTAATTATAAGTAAGATTTAAAAAAATAAGGAAATTTTTGTACTTCATTCAAACATAAATATATGATTCTCTTTCATTTTATTTGAATTTATATTTAAATTATTTTGAATTATTCGATAATATATTTAGTTAATAAATTTTGTGAATTTTTTTCTGCATATGATGTAATACAAATTTTTTAAAACAAATATGTATTACTCAATAAATAAATAAAAAATACGGGTATAATATCCCACATCGCCTTGAAAAATTGGGCAATATTTCAGAGTCATACTATAAAAGAGACCAAAATGATTCATAATACAAATGAGTAGAAAGCTTGACTTATTAGGCATTCAAACTTAAAACACTTTTATTTGGTTTATTCCGTTTCTTTCTTTTAAAGATTTTTTAAAAGTTAAATATTATAAATATTTAAAACTTTTAAAAGTTAAATATTATAAATATTTATATTTTATAAAAAGTATAAATATTATAAATATTTATATTTTTTAGAAAGTTAAACTTCATAAAATTTTAAAAATATTAAAAATATTTTTATAAATAATATTCAAATTTTATAAATATTTAAACTTTATAGAGACTAAATATTATAAATATTTCAACTTTCAAAAAAAAGTTAGAAGACCTTTAAAATATCAATAATATATTTAAACTTTTACGAAACTGCAAATATGAGAAATACTCAACCGTTTTAAGAGTTCTAAGTATTATATTTATTTAAACTTTATAAGAAACGTTAATCTTATAAAATGTAAATGGTTACAATCTTAATAAATAACATATCAACTCAATCTAATATTGACAATACAAAACAATAAATATTAAAAATTAAGATTATATAGTGCGAGTTAAAATATCTCGGGACGGAGTTATATAACGAAACGGGTTTTGTTGATATTTATATAAATTTAAAATATCATTAATTTGGTGTTAAAACGAGTAAAACATCATTTTATTATTTTGTTAACACTATCGGTATCCGAGAATAGACATATCTAATTAAATTGATTAATAAATATTATGTAAAAAATAAATTATACTTCAGTATTATATAGTTTAAACTTATAAATACAACTTATTATTTAAATATTTTAGCTATAAATAATTTATACTGTAGGTCCTAATCTAGTCTTATTTAATATATAAGAAAAAATGAACTATTATTGTAAAGTTATGTAACTTGCCAAAAAAAAAAAAAAAAAGGCTGAACTTTTACGGAATTTGAAGTAATTCGTTGTCATCCAAACACGAATTTGTTTATTAAATTATCAAAATTTCTAAAATTATGGTCGTATTAATATGTTACTAATTGTTTGTTACCATATATATATCTAGACGGACCCCCCTAATGTAAATACCGATTAGAGATGCACTTGGTCCCTTTATTTAGGTTACCTTCTTCTTCCGACTCCGACGATTAAATGGACAAGCTCTCGAATGCTTTCTCTCTTCTCGCTTTCGCCGACGAAGATGCTCCCATAGCTTCTTCTTCTTCTTCCTCTGGTATCTCCTTGTTCCCTCTTTACCCTTTTTTTGTCTCTTACACACAAAACAAGCTTAGGTTTTTCTTTGCGAGAGTCAATTGATTCTTAATATATTGATGACTGTAGAGAGATTTAAGAAGAGTCGATTAAAGGATTGATCTTTCAGTTTTTTTTAGATTTTTTGCATATGGGCATCGAACAGCAGCTTTATTGTTTTTGAAGATTGATGATTCTTGTTTAAAAAAATTTATAGTGAAACAAGAAGAGAGAGCAAAAAATGGGTCAACTGAGGTTGGAGATTACAAGCAGCCACTTGTTTGGATTGACTTGGAGATGACTGGTAATCTTATACTGACTTGTTGTTCATGATCTGTTACAAAGACCCTGCCTTTTAATGCTAATCATAAGTTTTTCAATTGTTTTTTTTTTTGGTAATTTAGTTTAGTTAGTGTTCTAATCTATAGTATAGTCACTCCTTCTTTCATTGATAAAAATCTGCTTGGCTGCAAATAATTTGGGTTAAAAACCATGTAAACATGTACCATTGTTTGACTCTTTTTGAGATTTTTTTGTAGTTGTATGTTTGTCATAACACAGAATGCTATGATATTTGTTCTTTTGAAGGTAGTCCTGAAATTTTTGAGAAAATTCAACTCTTTATATTACTTTGTTGAACACAGTAAAAGGATCTTGGTCCTTGAAGATTCTTTTTAGATTGTCTATGTTCTTATTCTTACTATATTGTGTAGGTCTAAATGTCGAAGTTGACAGGATATTAGAGATTGCATGTATAGTTACTGATGGAAATTTAAGCAAATCAGTGGAGGTAAATTCTTCTCATCTTGTTGAAAACTTTTTTCCATTCACGAAAAGTGGTAGTTTCATAGTCAGTAAGCTATAATGTCGAGAAACTTTTTAAGAGTAGATTAAGTTTTGATCAATGGGATATCGTGGTGACTCAAAATCACTGTGATCAGTTGGAAAAAGAGATCAGAAAGTTCTTGCAGGAACACTGTACTCAGTTGTGGCTATGATAACACTGTTTTAGTGGAGTTTGCAAGACATCTCTCGCCCACTTTTAGATGAAACACTCTTGCTCCTCAACCGTAGATACTTGCTTTATTAGGATTTGTTATTGAATTAGTTTCTCTGCTGTCAGGGTCCAGATTTAGTTGTACATCAAACAAAAGAATGTATGGATAAAATGGGTGACTGGTGTCAAACTCATCATGGAGCTAGTGGTAACTTTCTCTCCTGATATTTTCTGTACTAGAATCTCTGTATTTCCCATGGATTTAAACTATATGACATCGGGGACAATCACTTCAGGATTAACGAAGAAAGTGCTCCTTAGTACGATAAGTGAAAGGCAAGCTGAGAAAGAGGTAAAAGATAAACATGTAATACTGGACTGGTTTGTTGTTAATTTTGCCAAGTTAAAAAGGGAATCTCTATCTGTTTTTAATATCAAGACCAAAATATTCAATCTTTTTGTAAAAAATTTTTGGTGATGGTTAACTGAACTGTTACATTGTGGCAGGTCATTGAATTCATAAAGAAGCATGTTGGTTCTGGCAATCCACTTTTAGCTGGAAACTCAGTCTATGTTGATTTCCTTTTCTTAAAGGTAGGTAGCTAGAACTTGGATGTATCCCCACTCTGTCTGTCTATAAAGCTAACAGTTGCATCTTGAATCCTCGATCATAACCAATGTTTATATTTTTACAGAAGTACATGCCAGATTTGGCTGCCCTTTTCCCTCATGTACTTGTTGATGTAAGTAGCGTCAAGGCTTTATGTGCCCGATGGTTCCCTAAAGGTAACGATAAAAACTGTGAAAAATGCATGTCATCTATGAGAACGAACAATTAACGTAAAATGTAAGTTTGGATATGTTTTTGTGGGGTTGAATACAGAGAAAAATAGAGCTCCAGCAAAGAAAAACAACCATAGAGCCATGGATGATATAAGAGAAAGCATAAAGGAGCTTAAATACTACAAGGAAACAATATTCAAAGCAAACAGAGCAAGAAGATGAGTGGAGTTAGGTCCTGCGAATCCGGTTTAGTTATGGGACATTGTCAAATTTATCCTCGTGATGATTATTACTCAATTGAACTGTGGTTTCCTGATAAAACCAAATAAGATTGTTTACCTACAAAAAAGGATCATCCTTGTTTGTTAATTTGGGAGAAGAAGCAAAAAAAAGTTGCCAAGTTTAGTATTTTTATAGCCTTTTGGATGTGATACGAAAAGCCTAAAATTTGGGTTAAATTGACAAATCGGAAAGTTCCGTCTAATTTCAAGGGTGTATCTGATCAACACAAAAGTCAGAATTCATATATAAAAGAACTAAGAACGCTAGGGACCCAAAGTGTAAAAACGAGAAAAACCTGAGAGAAGCTCGAGTTCATCTCTTCCGATATTGTTGGGATCGATTTTGATCTGCACATTTTTTATTTTCGATTTCCATTTTTTTTTTCAACCCTATTATATATGTATATATATCGATGCCTTATAAAGCCCTAAAGTACTCAGACGTAAATCTTTTTTTTTTTTTTTTTTTTTCTTCCTCCTCTCTGATTTGTTGCTGCAACATTTCAATGGTGTCTAGGATTATTAGACGTTCTTCTCTGTGATTAGTTCCTACATCTCCAGGGTTTAGGGTATACGCTTCATCTTCTTCTTCTTCTTTTTTTTTTTTTTATAACCCCTCCATGAAAGTGAGGTTTAAGGTTTTTTTTTTTAATCGTGTGTTTAATTTTTCTCAGGGAGATTTATGGGTTGATGATCTAATACCTCTTTAGATTCTTCTTCTTCTTCTTTTATCATATATACAAATTACAACTCCCGTTGATCGCTCGTTAACCGGATTCGGCTCAGTGAATTTTTTTCCGATCTTGTAAACCGGTTTATTGATCTCAGTGGTGGCATCGGTTTTTATATTTGTCATTTCTAAACCGACTACAATTTCGGCAGGTAGAGGAAGTTTCAAACCGGTTTTGGCAAATTCATTTCTTGAATCGGATTTGTTTCCTTGGAACTGATTTGTATTCTTAATTGATGTTCGAAGACGTTCATAATCATTTCCTATGTAAGTTTCTAATTCTTCTTGTAGTTATTGTACATTGATTAGGAAATAAAAAAGAAAAGGAATCTATAAGAGTTAACACTAATTTTCTTTCATATAATTAAATTAACTTAATCAGTGTAAATTACTATTAAACAAAAAATTTGTATGCACATACATACGTGTGCGTGGGTCTTAACCAAATCTAGTACAGTATGATTAATAAATAAAGCGACATGAGAGGGAGTTATTATTAGTTGATAGTTTTCTTTGTTTGATTGCCAAGAAAACTAAACTCGGGTGACTAGAAAACGTTAATGTTGATTTCTTTTTTTTTTTAGCTAGAATTAATGAAACTTATATTTTTTTGTCTTTTCTCATCTTATTTGACAGATGAAGGTACCACAAGATGGGTAAAGTTCGCAATGATTCAGGATCAGACGATGATACTGCAACCGAGAAAACTTTTACAAAAGGTCCTTGGACACAAGCAGAAGACAACCTTTTGATAGCTTATGTTGATAAACATGGTGATGGCAACTGGAACGCTGTTCAAAAACACTCTGGCCTTTCTCGCTGTGGTAAAAGTTGTCGCCTTCGTTGGGTTAATCATTTGAGACCGGATTTGAAAAAAGGCGCTTTTACTGAGAAAGAAGAGCAGCGTGTTATCGAACTTCATGCTTTATTGGGAAACAAATGGGCAAGAATGGCTGGTGAAGTATGTAACTTAGTGTGGTTCCCCTTTTGTAGTCTCTCTCTGTTTTCTTGTTTTTGGTCTAATTAATCTTTTTTTTTTTGTGTGTCTTTTCAGCTGCCTGGGAGAACAGACAATGAGATAAAGAACTTTNGAAAAATGCATGTCATCTATGAGAACGAACAATTAACGTAAAATGTAAGTTTGGATATGTTTTTGTGGGGTTGAATACAGAGAAAAATAGAGCTCCAGCAAAGAAAAACAACCATAGAGCCATGGATGATATAAGAGAAAGCATAAAGGAGCTTAAATACTACAAGGAAACAATATTCAAAGCAAACAGAGCAAGAAGATGAGTGGAGTTAGGTCCTGCGAATCCGGTTTAGTTATGGGACATTGTCAAATTTATCCTCGTGATGATTATTACTCAATTGAACTGTGGTTTCCTGATAAAACCAAATAAGATTGTTTACCTACAAAAAAGGATCATCCTTGTTTGTTAATTTGGGAGAAGAAGCAAAAAAAAGTTGCCAAGTTTAGTATTTTTATAGCCTTTTGGATGTGATACGAAAAGCCTAAAATTTGGGTTAAATTGACAAATCGGAAAGTTCCGTCTAATTTCAAGGGTGTATCTGATCAACACAAAAGTCAGAATTCATATATAAAAGAACTAAGAACGCTAGGGACCCAAAGTGTAAAAACGAGAAAAACCTGAGAGAAGCTCGAGTTCATCTCTTCCGATATTGTTGGGATCGATTTTGATCTGCACATTTTTTATTTTCGATTTCCATTTTTTTTTTCAACCCTATTATATATGTATATATATCGATGCCTTATAAAGCCCTAAAGTACTCAGACGTAAATCTTTTTTTTTTTTTTTCTTTTTCTTCCTCCTCTCTGATTTGTTGCTGCAACATTTCAATGGTGTCTAGGATTATTAGACGTTCTTCTCTGTGATTAGTTCCTACATCTCCAGGGTTTAGGGTATACGCTTCATCTTCTTCTTCTTCTTTTTTTTTTTTTTATAACCCCTCCATGAAAGTGAGGTTTAAGGTTTTTTTTTTTAATCGTGTGTTTAATTTTTCTCAGGGAGATTTATGGGTTGATGATCTAATACCTCTTTAGATTCTTCTTCTTCTTCTTTTATCATATATACAAATTACAACTCCCGTTGATCGCTCGTTAACCGGATTCGGCTCAGTGAATTTTTTTCCGATCTTGTAAACCGGTTTATTGATCTCAGTGGTGGCATCGGTTTTTATATTTGTCATTTCTAAACCGACTACAATTTCGGCAGGTAGAGGAAGTTTCAAACCGGTTTTGGCAAATTCATTTCTTGAATCGGATTTGTTTCCTTGGAACTGATTTGTATTCTTAATTGATGTTCGAAGACGTTCATAATCATTTCCTATGTAAGTTTCTAATTCTTCTTGTAGTTATTGTACATTGATTAGGAAATAAAAAAGAAAAGGAATCTATAAGAGTTAACACTAATTTTCTTTCATATAATTAAATTAACTTAATCAGTGTAAATTACTATTAAACAAAAAATTTGTATGCACATACATACGTGTGCGTGGGTCTTAACCAAATCTAGTACAGTATGATTAATAAATAAAGCGACATGAGAGGGAGTTATTATTAGTTGATAGTTTTCTTTGTTTGATTGCCAAGAAAACTAAACTCGGGTGACTAGAAAACGTTAATGTTGATTTCTTTTTTTTTTTAGCTAGAATTAATGAAACTTATATTTTTTTGTCTTTTCTCATCTTATTTGACAGATGAAGGTACCACAAGATGGGTAAAGTTCGCAATGATTCAGGATCAGACGATGATACTGCAACCGAGAAAACTTTTACAAAAGGTCCTTGGACACAAGCAGAAGACAACCTTTTGATAGCTTATGTTGATAAACATGGTGATGGCAACTGGAACGCTGTTCAAAAACACTCTGGCCTTTCTCGCTGTGGTAAAAGTTGTCGCCTTCGTTGGGTTAATCATTTGAGACCGGATTTGAAAAAAGGCGCTTTTACTGAGAAAGAAGAGCAGCGTGTTATCGAACTTCATGCTTTATTGGGAAACAAATGGGCAAGAATGGCTGGTGAAGTATGTAACTTAGTGTGGTTCCCCTTTTGTAGTCTCTCTCTGTTTTCTTGTTTTTGGTCTAATTAATCTTTTTTTTTTTGTGTGTCTTTTCAGCTGCCTGGGAGAACAGACAATGAGATAAAGAACTTTTGGAATACAAGACTCAAGAGACTGCAACGACTTGGTTTACCTGTTTACCCTGATGATGTTCGAGAGCAAGCAATGAATGCTGCAACACAGTCTGGTTTAAACAATGGTCATTCATTGGATGGTCATCATAGTCAAGACTCTCTGGAGTCAGACAGTGTTGAGATACCTGAACTGGATTTTCAGCATTTACCACTCAACCAATGCTCTTCCTACTACAAGTCAATGCTTCGCAGTGTTCCAACCAGTGGCGTGTTCGTGAGACAAAACCCGTGTTTCTTTCAGCCTAATGTGTATCACTTGATGTCATCATCTCCTTCTTACATGTCTACCGGCAAACGTTCTAGAGAACCCGAAACCGCGTTTCCTTGCACCGGTGGATCATATGCGATGAACGAGCAAAGCCCTCCGCTCTGGAACTATCCTTTTGTCGATAACATTTCTGAACAGTTACCGGATAGCCATTTGCTTGATGACAATGCTACATATTATTCTCCTCCTGAGCCTCTTATTCACGAGCTCCCTTCATTCCAATATTTTAATCCTCATGAAGAGCCTGGAGGAGCACAACAATCTAACTCAATGCAGGTGCATGAGTCAGACAACACTTTGGTCCAGTCCCCTCTGTCACCATCATCACTATATGATGGATTGTTGGAATCTATTGTATATGGATCAGCAAGCAAAAAACAGGTAACCGGTACTGATTTAGAATCCACACTGCTGCTTCAGTCCTCTTCTCTACTTGGCCATACCGATGAACCTACAACAACAGGTAATACTCTTTTTCTTTTTGTCTTTAAACTCTTTACGCATTTTATTCAGTTCAGGAAGTCTCCTCTTCTCCATTTGCATGACAAACCTTCAACTGTGAAACAGATAATTTAGGTTGTTTTGGTTCAACTTCTTCAAATGAAAGACGCATATCCTTTGATGGTGATTGGATCAGATTACTTCTCGGTGAGGATACATGTCCCCCCAAGTAGAAGAGGCGTCTACCACAAAATAATTAGCGACGATCGATTAGATTTTATTTCTAAGTAAAGCACCCTTGTTATGCGTTATTTGATGAGTACTGTAGAAGATTTGATCAGATATGGTGAAATGATGTATAAGAGTTCTTGTATCTTGATAGTGATCATGCCAAATGTATTTTTGGATCGATTGATTAAACATTAGCTTCATATAGCTGCATGTATACAATAATAATACTTGGTAGGTAGAGGACTCCATGAAAAGCTTTGTGACATGTAATCCCATGAGACTCATAGAATATGCTTTGTTTGTATAATGCAACGTAGTTCGGAGTTCCACAAGATGTATGAAGGAGACCATCATCCTGCTAGTACCCCCCAAATATATGAAGAGTAAGTACGGAATAACTCCCGTTTCTCTCTCTTGGGGTGTGTTCTGTACGGACGGAGACGAAGTGATGTTCTAGATCTCCGACAACAGATCTGAGCTCCTCTCGTCGTCCTCCTCTCCTCATCTATTCTATGCTTTTCCACGGTGAGAAGGGATGTCATCGACCTTGTTCCAACTGTAAGCCCATGCCTCAGTTGGGCCAATGTTAAAGTGACCTAGCAAATGTGCTATTGGGCCAATGTTACCCAATTTTATATAGTAGACTAATTAAAAAAAAAAAAAAAAAAAA
>NC_025700.1:26254549-26257771 GCF_000633955.1 Camelina sativa | reverse complement strand
ATCAGAAACAACAATGGCAACGGCTTCTCCTCCATTTATCTCAACTCTCAACTTGGCTCAGTCTTCTTCTTCTTTCAAAACCAGTTTTGCTTCTTTTACTCCGCCGAAGCTTCTTCGTCCCCTTTCGAGCTTTTCCGTCAAATCTTCCCGGAAGCAAGTCGAGGTTAATAAATCTTCTTATCTTCCTTGAAAGCATTGATTTTTATTCTAATCCTATTAGATTGTGACGGGTTCTCGCTCAAATTTAATAACTTTGAAGCAATTTTAAGGCAAAAGAGTAGGATTTGAATTTCATGTTCTTGAGAATTTGAGATGATTGTTTTATGGATGGGGTCATTGTATATTTGTTAGATAGTGTTTGATCCTGATGAGAGGCTGAATAAGATAGGCGACCATGTTGACAAAGAAGCTCCCTTGTCCAGGCTTAATCTCTTCTCACCTTGCAAGGTTAGAAAATAAAAGACACTTCCTTTCTTCTTTACTTTCTTTTAAACCATCTCTCTTGTTTTGTTTTGTTAACCCTAAGAATCATTTGGCATGTGTGTAGATTAATGTTTTCTTGAGGATAACCGGAAAGAGGGAAGATGGGTTTCATGATTTAGCCTCTTTGTTTCATGTAAGTTTCTTCCTCACAAGTTTTAAGCTTTTTGTATACTTTTTTTCTCATTTGTGTCTTAATGTCTCTAGTGTGTGTCTCATTCATTTTCTGCATTTGATTTTAGGTGATTAGTTTAGGAGACACAATTAAATTCTCATTGTCACCATCAAAATCCAAAGATCGTCTGTCTACTAACGTTCAAGGAGTCCCTGTTGATGGGAGAAATCTGGTGAGACGATTTTATTCTGTTAATTCTGTTAATAGATGATCCCCTGTGGCCTTGTTGATTAAGCATTATTTCTAATCCTCTGGTCTGCGTTGTTGCAATGCAGATTATAAAAGCACTTAACCTTTATAGGAAGAAAACTGGTAGTAACAAATTCTTCTGGGTAAAAAAGCACTATACATACACCACCAATGATATCTTTTACTACATTTCACTGTCAAGTTGTCAACTTATATATTCTCTCTTGATATGTAAAGATTCATTTAGACAAGAAGGTGCCTACCGGGGCTGGACTCGGTGGTGGAAGTAGTAATGCTGCAACTGCACTCTGGGCAGCAAATCAGCTCAATGGAGGTCTTGTCACGGAGAAGGAACTCCAAGAATGGTCAAGTGAAATTGGTTCAGATATTCCTTTCTTCTTCTCGCATGGAGCTGCCTATTGTACTGGGAGAGGTGAGGTATGTTTTGTTGAGATTTTTCCAAGCTTTCTACTACTTTGCATTCCTTTGTTCTGACTCAGTTCTCTTACATGCTTATTACTTTTGGGCTTTGGGAGTTGTCAGTTTGATGCAGCTTATTTTCGTGAATTCTAATCTAAAGGCTAATGCAGATTGTCCAAGACCTTCCTCCTCCTTTTCCTCTTGATCTTCCAATGGTGCTCATAAAGCCCCGAGAAGCATGTTCCACCGCTGAAGTTTACAAAGTAATCAACTGAAACTACTGATGATGGATAAGCTTTTTCAGGATTTAATGGCTTAAGCTTTTATTTTTCAGCGTCTTCGTTTAGATCAGACGAGCAATATTAATCCCTTGACATTACTTGAGAATGTGTCCAGCGATGGTGTATCTCAAAGCATTTGCGTAAACGATTTGGGTATGATTTCATTTGCATATGTTGCACCTCTCTTCCTTTCCTAAAAAGATTGTCACATCTTTAAATTTCAAGATTCAGTCTGGTACATGGACAAGGACTTACACTTATGCGTTATTTCAGAACCGCCAGCATTTTCAGTTCTACCATCTCTAAAACGTTTGAAGCAACGGATAATAGCATCTGGGCGCGGGGAATATGACGCCGTATTTATGTCTGGGAGGTATGCCTTTTCTATAGCTATTTCCACATTATCGAGAAATTTCACAAAATACTGTGCATTGCATAGTTAGCTCATCTAGTGGCAACAGTGTTTTTGTCTTCCCAAATGCATCCTAACAAGCTAGTACAAGATCATATTTAGTGAGCTGAGTACTATTTGCTTGAACAAGAGATTATAAATGAGCTGAGTAGTTTTGCTAGTTCTTTGCTATCAAGTGCTAATTTTTGTGGGATGAATGCATAACAGTGGAAGCACTATTGTCGGTATTGGTTCACCTGATCCGCCGCAATTCATATATGATGATGAAGAATACAAGAACGTGTTCTTGTCTGGTATGCTCTTTTCTTGTAATTTACAAGTAGTGGTTTCTACTCTTCTGAATCGTGTACCTGTAAAGAACTAATTCCAAGTAAACATGTTGCAGAAGCAAACTTTATGACTCGTGAAGCTAACGAATGGTACAAAGAACCTGCTTCTGCAACTGCTACTACCTCATCCG
The DNA here is from genome assembly GCF_000633955.1 of Camelina sativa. Lineage (NCBI taxonomy): Eukaryota > Viridiplantae > Streptophyta > Magnoliopsida > Brassicales > Brassicaceae > Camelina > Camelina sativa. The sequence continues at coordinate 26,255,354 of NC_025700.1, read as the reverse complement.
CTGAATTTCGCATGGATTTCCAAGGAGAAGTTTCAAAGTTGTAATAAAAGTTGTGTAGGATTGATTTGAAGGTTGTACTACTTTTGTTTCAAAGAGTGGTCAACTAGAGGAGAAGATGCTTTAAATATAAGTTAAAAATAAGAAAAATAAGACATATTCACGAATGATAATCAAAGGGAGAAGCAACCACACATAATTCATGAAACCATTTTCTGTCTTTTTTTTTCTTTTTCTTGTTTTATTACTTTCATGTCCATATGTAACCCCCTCTTCTCTTACAGAGATGGAGGCACATATTTTCTAGACAAGCCAAATATATCTTTTCCTTCAAATGGTGAAGTCCAGTCTTGAGAGGTAGCTGCTTGTTGTGTTTCCACGACAACACCAACACCCGCATTCTCCATAGATACACCGTTGCTGCTGTTAACTCTACCTCCCATGGAACCATTTAGACAATACCGGTTCATGTTGGCATCATAAGTGTGGCTGCTGCTTTTTAACCCGGACCAGTTTCCATTGACTCTACTATTTTGGGATAAACCTTGATCTAGACTCCAGTCTATGCTTGTGTAGTCCACTGAACCGCCGCCAGAGATCCAATCTACTGGTGAGGATGCACCTGATGTTCCCGCTGAACCAACGGCAGAGAACAATCCCAACGACGATGCAGCAGATATAGATGGCGATGATGCAGTGTTTCTAGTCCATAACCCGCCATTCCCTCTGGCCATGCTAGCGTGTGGATCCACTTGGTTGGTGTTACTGAATCGCTTCTGGTTTTGATATTGAAGTTGCTGGTAGATCT
>NC_025700.1:26246640-26253849 GCF_000633955.1 Camelina sativa | reverse complement strand
GCTAGCGTGTGGATCCACTTGGTTGGTGTTACTGAATCGCTTCTGGTTTTGATATTGAAGTTGCTGGTAGATCTTATTTGGATTCAGATTGTTTGGACTAGGGCTTCGCGCACTAGGGATATTATGTGTTTGTATGAACCCATTTGACTTCATTATCTCTATGTTGGCCGCAGGATGCCAACTGGTAGGGGGTGCGCTCATGCTTGAGGTTGGAATGGGATTTGTGCTTACAACTTGTGGCCGCTGCCTCATTGTCATGACTGATTCTCTATTTGCTGCCTGCTGCTGCTGGAGGTTCTTAAATTCATTTCCACTAGCTAAATAGCGAGCTTCAACCCTCGAAGCAAGCTGAGGTGACGGGGATGGCGATGATGGGAAAGAGTAAGAAGACGAAGGAACCTGTCCTGTATTTGGCCACCTTTTATCAGCCAAAGCAGCAGATTGCTGAGGTTTTGGCCACTCTAACTTCAGTTCAGATCGTTTCATAGGCTGAGCCAACATTTTGTTCACTAACTCTGTTGTGGAGGGTGATCTTGTATAGTTAAAGCTCTTGTCATCTCTTGGTGGCTGTAAACCAGGTGATGGAAGAGTTTGTGTTTCTAGCCTTTCTGCATCTGAATTCTGATAACCTATTCCTACTGTATGTTTACCATTAGTGGGTGTAAGAGGATCACCAGATTCTTCTTGTTTCACTGGCACTGAAAACTCATCATATCTTGTGCCTTTCATGACTTGCACTGCTCTGTCCAAATCACCCTCTGCTTGAACAACTGCACGCTCTATTTCCTGCCTTGTACAATTAAGTTGTAGCTCCATTTGTGTAATCCTAGCTAGTTCGTCTGTAATGTCTATTTTCAAATTCGCAGGAGTCTTAATGATTTGCTTCTGAATTTCTTCCTCGCCCCTGTCAAAATACCAATGAACAGATTCCTCAACTTTGCCATCATTCATCATCAATGCCGTAGTAGCATGCTCTTGAGATAGTCCCATAGCGACAAGCTGCTGTGTAAGGGCTTCGAGTTTTCTGGACATGAGATACGTGGTACACTTGTCATACAAATCCAGAGCCCTCCTCTCCTTCTGGCGTTGATGTTTTCTCTCATTCTTTTGGCGAACTTTCTCACGCTTGTCATTGTCAGCACCTGGTATCACCTCCTGCTTGAGGGGAAGATTGGTTGTGAACTTCTCCTTGTGATCTTCGGAGTCGCCCGAGCAGCTACCGTTGTTGGAAACAGAATCAGACTCAACCCCATTATTCACATCAGCCGCCTCGTGGTCTATACTGCGGAAACGACCATACTGAAGTGGTGGGTCAGAAGAAGCAACGGAGACAGAATCAAGAACCTGAAATGTTCCTAGAAGAGGATTATAAGCATTAGCTGCCATACTACTGGTATTCCCATTAAGCGAAGGCGAAGGCTGCTTTGGTGATGCCTTGTGAGCTGCTTCTTTCCCAGTTTTTTTATCCTTTGACTTAGACTTAGTTGCTGGAGACATCTCTGCAAAGAACATCAATACAACACCTAACGTATCAAGAAATGAGCAAAAAACATAGTCAATAAATAATAAGATGAGAGATACTTGTTCTTCTTAAGACTACAACACAGCCCTCCTATGTATGAGATTCTCCTAAAAAAGCTACAACAAACACATGGACAGAAGAAGAAGATTCATACAACAAGAACCCACAAGACAAAACTTGAAAGGGTAAGACCAGTAAAATAGTGAAATGATGATACTTTTTTTTTCCAAAGAAGAAATGAGCAAAGCATGCGAAAAGGTCTCAAATTTGGTAAAAGCGAGCTAAGGGGAATTACAAATACAGAGCGAAAGAAGGTGGAATCAGGAAAAAGGAAATGGACCGACATACATAAGCTTTCTGATTTCTCTTTAAAAGTTTTGGCAGCAAACAAAATTGACCCACAAGAAGATTTGGAGAAATTGGGCGAAATCCCGAAGACGGACGATAATACGAATTACAAAAACAAGGAATCGAAAGAGAGAAGAAGCTGGACCTGTTGTGTAGAGAAGAAGATTTGCTTTTGATTTTGGAGATCGATGTACAGTTTTATTTTGTCGTCGTCGAAGGCGAAACTGAATCGGAAGAGATGATTTTTTTTTTTTTTAGGGTTTTGTTTGTTATTTGGTTTGGGAGAGAAATAGGAAAAATGTTTTATGTTTTGTCAATCAATAAAGAGAGAGAGAGAGAGAGAGATTGATATGTCAGTCAGCCAATGGATATGTCACACTTGCTTGTTTCGTTTTTTTTCTTCTTCCAACTCTTTCTTTTTTTATTTTTAATTAAGCTAACTAAGCAACTATAATTCATTTCGTTGTTTTGTTTTAGGCTTTTTTAGCTATGCAAATGTACTGTAATTATATTTGTTTTTGTTTTGCAATGAAGGATATGAGGTCAGAGGTCAGAGGTCAGAGGTCTAGTAGTGTATGGTGTTTTTAGGCGTGGCTTAAAAAAATGTGGTTTAACAAGTCAAAGCAAATCCTTCTACAGAGGAGGTGGCTTAGATCATGATGCTTAGAAAATGTGGTTTAAACATAAGGTATTTATTAGAGCGTTTATGACTTGTCAAATACTAAGCAGATGTGTTTTACCGGAAATTAATTGTACGCCCCTCTTCGCAACATGATATGCAGGGGTGGGTTGGAATTTCGTCGAAATGTTTGGTGTGGGTACCAGGAACCTGATTGAACGTTACATGAAAACTTAAAAAGAATGGAGGCTAACCGGAATGTGGCACGAACTAATATACAAGTTTGGACAAATGACTCCATAGAATTTTAATTTTTAAACAACAAACCCGAGGGACGAACAGTCGAAATGTTTGCATTCTTACCAAAAAGGCAAAAAGGTTTTTAAACCGTACTTACTATGATTATCGCTAACTTTAGTTATTACAAGGAAGATAATTTATATATAGCTCTTGAAACTCTATTTACGACCTTACAAATCACTAAAAGTTACACATGTTAGGATCTTTTTCGACCTTTTAACTCACATAAAAGTTACCATATATTTAAAACTGATTACTGTTCTATATATATATATATAACTCATACACAGTTATGAAAAAATAACAAGGAACTAAAAACACAACATAACACAAGGCTTTTATTGATCCATACATGTAATTGCAGAGGAAGAATAGGCGCAGTCCCCTGCCTTGTTGGGTATAAAAGCCCCCCAATATACAAATTAACAATAGTTGGTATCTGTATATGTGTGTATATATATATAAATATGTGGGAGTTGGAGAGTTTTGGTAATCATCAATCATCTTCTCTGGAAATTGAAGGCTTTAATGGCGAAAGCAAAGACAAGGGAGAAGAAGACGCAAAAGGCCACCACCATTATAGCAGAGACTCCTAAGAAGTCATGTTTGTATCCCATTACATCCTCAAGCAGTTGTTTCACCATCACTTGATGGATACCATCTGAGAGTTTCACCCTTCTCTCATCATCTCCATACTGAGATACCAATAGTCCATACAGTGTCCACGCCACTGGGTTTGCCCAGTAGTACCATCTCCACCACAGTGGAATCCTCTGTGGTCCGAAACATGAGATACAAAATCATAGAAAACAAAAGATAAATAATGAAATATAAGTAATATGTACCTTATATGGTATCATGAAGCCACTGAATAGGTTCCAGAGCATGTAGAAAGGTGCTGCTATGATTGAGGCAACGTTGTGGTTTGGGGTGATTGCTGTTGTCATCATCCCGTAGAAGGTGAAGTACATTATCGAAAAGTACATGAAGAATAAGTACCACAAGAACTTCACCGCTGACCATTCAAACGCGGCCATGGCATAGAATATACTGCTGTATATTGTGGATTGTGCTAGCACGTATGGAAACTCTATAAACACCTGAAAAAAGTTTAACGTGTTGAGATTTTTAAAACTCAAACGGATATGTGATTAAGAGAAGATAAACATATGTGTGACCTGTGCAAATGCAAAGGGAAGTGCCGAGTACATTCCTGCTGCTCTCTCGCGATATGAAACAAATCTTTCTATGGAGACAACAGGCTGTGCAGCGGTTGCATTGGTGATTCCAATGAAGAGAACTGCCGCATACATCGATCCCATTGCATTAAATAATTGTTGTTGAGTGTCCCTAATACATGAAGAATTTTTTTAATAGGTTAGGCGATAGAAATGTGCCACTTTACAGAAGTGGAAGCTGCATGTTTATTTTTACCTTTTTGAGCCAAATTTCCAACATATGGTTCCAAGCATCAAAGAGATAATCACAGTGTAGAAGAACCGAACTGCAGTGTATTGTGGGTTTCGCCAGTATGAGAGGTTTTGTTTCCACAGACAAGCAACAAACTGACTATAGAGTGACTGAGAGTATCTGGTCGGAAACTCGACTTCTTTTGCAGTATTACTTGGCTTGCTGAGGACTTCGATCAGCTCCTTGTTGCGTCTGCAGTAGAAAAGGAGACAGGGAATATGGTAAACAGAACTTGTGGAAAAGCTAATATTTGAATTCCACATGCATGGGGAAAAGTCACATACTGACACAGATTTGAATTCCTGTAAATTTCAGCAAAATCAACTCCAAGACGGTGTTCTTCAGTGGAAGAGGTGACGTCAAGCATCCACGCTGCCGGATTATGGCCAGGTTTGATCTTTTGCACTCCTTCAATTGACTAAGGAAGCAAAGAGTAATTGTAAAGAGACTTGAATTTACATGTATTTCTAGTTCATGTATCAAGAATAAAGGCTACCTCAAAATACTTGACAAGTTCACATGATTTTTGACCAAGTGGACCAGCATATATGAGCTCTCCACCACGTTTCATGAACAAAAGCTGCAGAGACAAAGTTCAACAATTCGACAGACTGTTTGATTTTATTATCCAACTTTATTGTTTGAAGAACCAACCTCGTCAAATGACTCAAAAATATCGATGCTAGGCTGATGAATCGTGCAGACGATGGTTCGCCCTGTGTTAACAATATTTCTTACAGTCCTCATCACAATGGCAGCTGCTCTGGCATCCAACCCTGAAGTTGGCTCATCCATGAATACTATAGAAGGGTTCGCAACTAGCTCAACAGCAATTGTTAGCCTTTTCCTCTGTTCAGTTGATAAGCCATCAACCCCAGGGAGACCGACCAATGCCCCGCTCAAAGAGGTCAGCTCCACTAGCTCCATCACCTCATGAACAAACGCCTCCATGAATTTGAAGTTTAGAGATGCATGTTAGCATAATCCAAGAGGATAAAAAAACATAGGCAGGAATGATTGAATGATGATGTTACCCTTTGTGTTTCTGAGTCAATGTCAGCTGGTAAACGAAGGCATGCCGAGAAAAGTAGAGATTCAACAACAGTTAGGCATGGAGAATGAACATCGTTCTGCTCACAGTAACCTGAAATTCTTGCAAACGTTTCCTGCCTTTTGGGAAAACCAGATATGTACACATCGCCTTCTATAGTTCCTCCGGTTTTTCTTCCAGCTAAAACATCCATGAGCGTTGTTTTACCCGCACCACTTACTCCCACCAATGCTGTAAGAACACTCGGTCTAAAAGCTCCAGTAATATTCACAAGTAGCTGCAACCTGTCTTCTAGTATCCCTTGTTCTTTTAGTCCCTGAAAGTTTTGTTGCATGAGCTAAGACTGCTAGCTAGAGAATATAAAATGCCTTAAAACTAATATACAGTGCCTAAACACTGTAGATACATATATTACATACCAAGGGAACATCCACATAGTAGTTGATATTGCTGAAAGACAATGATAGTGGTTGAAACGGGAGAACCATGCCTCGGTTCTTGAAATATTTTCCTGAGCCAAAGCATTAGCTTTCTTTCAGTTTCAGTAAACAGATTAGAAAGGAAAGATTTTAATTTGTTTCCTCACCATGTATTGAGCCTGAATGCTGCAAGTACTCTCTTAGTTCCACAACAAACTCATCATCACCTTTCCTTTTCTTTTCTCTCTCATCCAACTCTTCTCTGGATACAACAGCTTGAAACTTGCCCCAAGCTATGAATAGTTTACACGGATTTGGATAGAATTAGCACAATGGTTTATAAAAAGCAGATAGTTGATGCTTTAGGTATACAGATAATATGAAAAGCTTACGGTTGAGATGTGCTAGGAACAGCGTAAATAGTATATTGAATAGAACTGTGTATCCAAGCAAGGCACCGATACCGATCCAATACCAGTAGTTCCCAGAGAACAAACTTCTTTCTTTCAACAATGCCAAACCAAGAGAGTCGCTGGTATGATTCCCAGCACTCTACATAATTAAACAGGAAAAACAACCATTAACTACAATAATAGTATATTCCACATTCTATGGTGTGTTTCAGACCATATGCAAACCAAATATATATACACCTTTGAGCATGGATAATAGAAACACCAAAAAGTATAACTAAAGTAGCACTTTATGTTTGTAATATTGTCACCTTTTGCCAATTATGGCCAAGAAACTCATTCACGGAAGCTGCGTTTTGAGCATACATCAAAGGAGAAACCCAGTAACCCCAAATCCACCAGCTTGGTATGCTATCTGGGAAATTAAACAAGAGAATGAATGAGTATTCATGTGGTAAAAAGAGAGTGTTTAAGTACTCCAAGAGAAAGTATGAAGACAAGACCTCTGGATATTATAAATCCTCCAAGCGTCATGACCACCAGCATTGCAAAGGACCCAAACGTATTGGCAACTATCATATGTCGGCCTAAAGAACCCATAACGCGGAAAAGACCCAAGGACATCTGATGCAGAGAGAAATACAGCAAGAACTGCTGAAGGAACCTGAAGGAAGGTTAGAGAAGGTCACTGTTACTTATGTTAAGCAACCAAACCCTTTCCCAATTTACAAGAATATATATATACCTGGAGAAAAGAGGATCATATCCAATTGTATAATATGTTACTGCCACCCATGTTGCAGATTCTATTATTGAAGTAGGGATACTCAAAAGCCAGGAAGGTAATGTATAAGCCCAGCTTGGGTAAAAATGTAAGTCTCTGTGCTTATAAAGAACAGGAAGCTTGGCTACTAGCATTGGAACCTCGGTGAATCCGTTAAAGAGAATGATAACCATGGAAAAGTAAAGCGACCCAAGATATATGTTGCCATCATCAATAGTCTTGTGGTGCATTGTTGTCCGGCAAAAGACAGTCATTGTGATTAAGGCAACTATAAGAAGCTGCA
>NC_025700.1:26233226-26244819 GCF_000633955.1 Camelina sativa | reverse complement strand
AAAAAAAAAAAAAAAATTAGCAACAAAACATAATGAAAAATGCAGTAGTAGGAATAATACCTGGAAGGTCTAATGATGCCACTAATACCATCTAAAATCGTTAATTTGCTCCTTTTCCCACCAATCACGCGTATGTTCCTTAACAAACCCTGTAACATATTAAATTCTTCTTAATAAATTTAAATTTACCAAAATTGCTCACAACAAATAAAATTAATTAAAGAAGAATATTGAAAGAGACAATTGTTAGTACCTCTGCCATGTTAATGATGAAATTGGGAATTGTTGGTAACGCTCTGCTTCCAACATGAACGAATGATTCCACCATCAGATTCTGAAATCGAACTTCAATCTTGGGAAATTTCAAATCCACTCTGCACCACACACACACACACACAAAATAAAACATAAAAAAAAAATGCATATCTACAACAAATTACAAATTGAAAGAATTTTTTGTTGTTGTTGCTTACGCGTCGAATCGCTTGCGAACACGAGCGAAGAACAGTTCAGGATCGTTTTCGACGGAATTGACGAGGCGATCGAGGAGTAGGCGTTGTTCGCTAGCTTCCAGGTTACCAATTTGGACCTCTTTAGACTCACCAATCATATCCCTGAAGATACCTCGGCGGATACGCGAGTATGTAGGCAGACGCTGCAACGCCGCCCAACGGAGCTCTTCTTCGTCTTCTATTTCGTCTCTAAACGACGTCGAACGCGAGAACGCGTTCTCCCCCGAGTTCCACATTCTCCGCGGCGCAAGACAAAAGAGAGAGAAGGAGATTGTTAGTGTGAGTGTAGATTTCGTTTCGTTTGGTTTGGTTTGGTTTGGTTTGGTTTCTTCTTCACATTAATCTCTCACCACTAGACAACTGGTAGGTGACGCCACCATTAATGCGGATACTTTTTTTTTCTTCTCTCTCTCTGTCTTTCTCTTTCTTTTGCTGTGTTTTTTTTTTTTTGCTGGTCTGTCTCTCATGTGTACGTTAAAGTGAAATAACAGTTGAGGAGGAGTGAGGCTCATTAAATGCTTAGCGGGAAAAAAAAAAGGAAAACAAAAACACAAAATGTTTTATATTTTATGTGTTTGTGTGGATATAATCATATAAACGTAAAATAATGTAATAGTACTATCTCTTTCCTGTAGGCCACGAATTAAATTATATGAAACCAAAAAAACCCGAACCAAACCGGTGATAAATATATTAAGATAGATAGTCATAAAAATTAAAGAAAAATTCTTGCATTCACGGGGCTAAACCGCTCTTATTCACCATCTCTTCATTAATCAATCAAAATACTGTCATGTCATATCACATTTATAAAATAAATCAAAATTAAAATAAAAAAACAAAACAAATTAAAGAAACCAATTCTATAGATTTTTTATTAAGGAAATTATGTTGGTTTAGGTCTATAAAATAACAATTACAATTTAGATTTTACAATTAAACGAAATCATATGTCGGTTTGGGTTTACAAAAAAGTGGTTAGGGTTTAGTTTTTACAATTAAACAAAATTATATGTCGGTTTGAGTTTACAAAAGAGTGGTTAGAGTTTAGGGTTTAGATTTTACAATTAAACAAAATTATATGTCAGTTTGGGTTTACAAAAGAGTAGTTAGAGTTTAGGGTTTAAATTTTACAATTAAACAAAATTATATGTCAGTTTGAGTTTACGAAAGAGTGGTTAGAGTTTATATTTTACAACTAAACAAAATTATATGTCGGTTTGGGTTTATAAAATAGTGGTTAGGGTATAGATTTTACAATTAAAGAAAATTGTATTATAATTTGGGTTTATAAAAAGAGTGATTTGGGTTTAGATGTTATAATCTAAAACTATAATATAATGTTTAGGATTAATAATTTTAAAATTAATTGATATACAAAATTTGTTTCCTTAATCAATAATTTATTTCTTTAAATAAGAAAGGGTGAATAAAAAAGGTTCACTCATAGGAGTGAACCCAAGAATTGTCCCAAATTAGATCTATATCGAAAATTTGAATGCAGTATGTAAGATATTTAAAATATAATCATATATCCAAACGTATTAATTATATTTATATCTAAAATACTTATTGGACTCAAATATCTAAGATATTAAAATATCGTAATGTCCTTAGTCATATATGTTAAAATATTTCAAAAAAATATAAAGAGTCAATAAAACAATATATATATATATATAAGTATCTTTGATAGATTATTAAAAGATATCGGTTCAATCAATTTGTAATTATATTATTAGAACTAGTCTAAACAACTTTTTTCCTTTTCTTTGTATAGATTCAAAATCTTTTAACCAAAACGATCTGAAATTTGGAAAAAAACTGATTTTAAATGATTAACTTGCAAGAATGAAAAAAAAAAGAGAGAGATAAAATAAAATAGTCTCTCTCACAACTAATAAATACCTACAATTATACTTGTTTGTATTATTATCTTTGGCATGTGCAAAGGGGACATGTATAAATGGACCGTTGGATTAGGAGGGATACTATACTAGTCTATTTATATAATGTACCTATTAAATTTATTTTTATTGATTCTAGCAACATTCTACTTTCCTCTCACCGGATTTTTCCCCCTATTGATTTTTAATTAATTATAGCAATGTTTTTTTTTCGAAGATTTCAAACATTTATTTATTAGTGTGTGACTTGTAAGCAGAAATGTCAAAACGAGCTGGAAAACTTATGACTTTTAATTTGGTCTGTTCTGGTTCTATCACTTTCGTGTTAGAAATCTAATTTTCAATTCATGTATTTAAGACATGTACAAAGTCAATCCTAACATGTTTAGTGGTTATTGGTTAGAATAAATTGTGCATAATACTCGTGTGATGACAATTTTTATTTTATTTTTTTATAAAGGTTTCAAAAGAATGGTAAAAAGATGAATGTAAAAAAAATAAAAATAAAGAACGGTAAATAGAAAAGCAAAAGACAGTACTATATATATAGGTAGATTGGTTCTTTTAATATTTATATAAATAACTTTTTTTTTCTAACAAACTTTCCAACACAAAAAAATGAAATTTTACAAAAAAAAATAAAAAAAATAAATGAAAAACAAATATTTATGGACTAACTCTTTCGAGGACCAAAGCTCCCACGTTTATTCATGTTCGGGTAAGTGTTTTGGGTATTTTTAGAGTAAAAATATTATTAAAATAATATAAAATCATTAGTTTAGATCTTTTGTTTAAAAAGTTGTTTATTAAGAAAACATGTTTAATATCATAAGATTTAATAATATAATAATCTAAAACATATTATAATTTTAAAAACTTTAAATAATAACATTTAAATTGCAAACTTAAAAAACTTATACTAAAATTCAAAATACAATACCAAATTTTTATGAAAAAACCCCATTAAAGATATAAAAAAAAAAAAACCAAACAAACATATTACTTAATTAAAACACACAAACATTTTATTTAATTAATACATAGTTTAATGTCCAAATTTATTCCATATATTCTCAATCAAATCTTCTTTTAATTTGTGATGTGCTTGGAGAGAAAGAAGGAAAACCCTAGCAGCGATTTTGAACAAATAGAGAAATGAAATGTTTTTTCCTTTGCAAAAAATCGTATCCATTCACGGGTTGCCACGTCAGGATGGAACTGGACCAAAATCAGTTCTACATGAAGACCCAACAACATGTTCTTCGGCAACTATTCACTATATTTTCGATTTTAAAAAGGCTAAACACACCCAAGGTGTTGGCCCAATGCAGATGGCCTAAGACCATTTTTAGTCTAGAACGGGTAAACATATTCCTTTTTTATTTATTTATTAATATATGTACAGAGTCGGCACTGAGATTTTGGTGGCTGCTAGTCAAAAAAAAATATAATTGGCTATTTTTAAAAAAAAAAAAGAAAAATGTAAAAAATAAACCATGTGTGGTTCAAAACTGGGACCTGGTAAAAGAAGTAGGTTTCCAGTAAAACTAATGACTCTTTCATGAAAATTGGGTCGATTATATACATATAATTTTGGCGGCCACAAGCACCAGCTTGGCTTGCTTGTACCTTTGGCCGGCTCTGTATATGTACTACTGAGTAACTGACACATGTTTCTTTACTCTCATAAACCTTTCTTCATATTTTCCACCAAGCAACTATTCCTCCTCTCTTTTCCTCTCTCTTCCTTTTGTTATTTTTTTAATAAAAGTAATTGCAAGAGCAACCGCCACTAATGATGCTCTAATGGGACAAAAGAAAAATATTTGATTGAGAGTTAATTTTTTGTGGAAGATGTGACAAATCTACAAAGTAGGAATAATAATGTTTTAAGATTGTCCAAGTTGAGGAATAGGTTTTGATTTTTTTAAATCTTGCGCCAATCATTTCAGTAGGTACAACTTGTTCATATATATATCTAACAAGATTCATTTGTAGGCTTAACATTGTGTTATGCCATGAAACTTGTACTGGTAGAAGTATCGAATTGAAAGCAACCATGTTAAAAAAAAAAAAAAGACGAGTAAAGGAAAAGACAAGACAAGGAGAACCAAAGAAAGAGTTTAGCGAGTGAGTGAAGAAGATATAGTAAAGTTGGTTAACGCAAATTGACTAGTTTACCATGAAATACATAATTGGAAGGTTTTTGATATATAACGTAAGATTAATGTTCAACATGAAGAGGTGATGCTAAGGGGAGGGGTGTATAGTACGAATTTTGGTTTGGTTTGGTTTGGATTTAGATATTTTATTTTTTAGGAAATTTTGGTATATATATCTAATTAAAAACTATACAATTAATGATGATTCTATTATTTATAATCTAACAAAGCACCATGATCATTAGCCAATTCATAAAAATGGGAAAATCCTAATCCAGAATTTCTATAGGCCAGGTTGACCAAAGTCATAAAACACCAAATTCTAGATAGGCCGGGCTAGAATGTATATTAGGTTTAGCTTGCATATTTATAGGAAAAACAAGTCAAAAACATCACTTGAAGCAAACGTTAAGTCCATATGAAAAGTAATGTTTTCTTTTCTTCTTTAACTATGAAAAGCTGTGTTAAACCAAAAGAATGTAGAAATGGATTTAATGGAGGTAAGCTGAATATTTTTTTGGATTATGCAAGAGATAACATCGAAATCTCACGGGTTCGCTAATATTTTTTTTTTATTCAAACTCAACAACAAAAGTTATATGAATAAAAAGAAAAGTTATATGAATCTACTGCTTAGAAGACCTAATTACATGGACTAAAATCATAGGCTGGTTTGTCTTATAGTATTGGCCTTCTGGTGTTTGATACAATAATCTAAACTATTCACTAGTGCACGCAAGTATCTCACATGGTATTTTATAGCCAGTCTCAGTCCTATAATGAGTAACAAAGCAAACCAAATAGTATTAGATAAACAAGAAAATCAATGAGAAAATGTTTTTATGGGAGGGCTATGTAAGATATGATTAATTTCGTTATATTTTAATTTTTAGCTTGACGATTTTTGTGTAAACAAACCGAAACTAGATTTTAGTGTAATTTTTTAATCTTATATTACGTATCGTAAAGTCGTAACAAACCAAAAATGTAAAAGTTTCAAATGTAAAAATGTTGAAACATATAAATGGCAACCAAAACCATTAAAATAATTGCCGGTCGGTTCACTCTTACTAATCAACCGGTTAACCATTCCCTCAAATCTTGGTTTGGTTTAATTTGAAAAAACCTGTCCGGTTTTTTAATTCCATGCCTATTGAAAAATCTCTATTGTTATCACTTTATTAAGAGTTATGTAATGAAAACTATATATTAAATGATTTTAATTCTAGATTATAAAAACATATCATGGAAGTGACGACAAAAAGAAAAAAAGAAAAACCAAATGGGAAAGAGTTGAAATTTGTAAGAATCGACCCAAAAATGTTGAGATATTTTTCAGATAGGATTGAAGAAGAAAGGGGGGGCAGGAGAATGTGTGGCTCTCGTCTCCCACATCACTCCCACAAAACCCTTATTACCTCCTCCTCCTTATTTGGAGATGTCTCTATTTCATCTTTTCTGATTCACCCAAACATCCTAAAACCCTCTCTCGACCACAAAAATGGCCTCCATTTCTAGGATTTTGCCAACAGACGGCAGATTAAGTCAATGCAGAATCAACACTTGTTGGGTTCCTGCTACGAGGAGGAGCAGAGCTCAAACTCTTTTGGGTATCTTCTATATAATTATCATCAGTAACTTCTCTTGATTCAGATTTCTAGAGTCTCTTTTTGCTGATTTATTATTATTTTTGTTCAGATTCTCCCAGGTTGGTTACTGTTCGTAGCTCTGGGATTAGTTTGAGGATTCAGAATAGTAAACCATTACGTCCTGTCTCTGCTCTTGAAGCAACAACCACCTCCAGGTTATTTTGTGGAATTGTGATTAGAACTTTGCAGAGAAGTTAGATGTGGATTGAATTGAAAATGATCTCGTTATTTCTGGGCGTTCATTAAAGTTTGTTAATTTACAGGAGTAGTAGTGTTGTGTGTAAGGCTGCTGCAGGTGATGTACCTGAGAGTACTCCTAAGGAACTTAGTCAGTATGAGAAGACTATTGAGCTTTTGACAACCCTTTTTCCACTTTGGGTACTTCCTTTTATTTATACCTTCTCTTTGATCAAGTTTGAAACTTTTATATGCATTTGATAACTGATATGGTGCAATGTGGTTTCGTTGTGCAGGTTATTTTGGGAACACTTGTTGGCATCTTCAAGCCGTCTTTAGTATGTCTTTTTTTATGCTTCTTTGTTCTTGTTTTTGTCTATAGAGATCTCTATCTTTGGGGCTAATAGATTAAGTTTTGTTCTAGGTTACATGGTTGGAAACAGATCTCTTTACTCTAGGTCTTGGATTTCTTATGCTCTCCATGGGATTAACTCTTACGTTTGAAGATTTCAGAAGATGTTTACGTAATCCATGGACGGTGAGAGCCAATTAATAACAGTGTATTTTATTTGCTCTGTTTGACACATTACCTGTTTAACGTTGAGAGTCCTTATTCTGCAGGTGGGTGTTGGTTTTCTTGCTCAATACTTGATCAAGCCAGTTCTAGGTTTTCTCATTGCAATGGTATGTTTCCACTAATGTCTATCCCATTAAGTTCTATTTGCTTCTCTGAAATGGATACTTATTCAGTATTATGGATGACTCTGTTCTTTTGATATTGTTTCTATTCGTTTTTACACGCTCTAACCAAGTTATTGATATATTAGTAGTTGGTACTTGATTAAACCTAGATTTGACTGTTGTTACGTATTCAAATATCACTTTCTTCTTAGGTTGAATCAACATTTCTTTTTACAGCAACATTTCCTGGCATCCTCACTCACTTTTTGAGGGATTCCTGCTGTAGATAGGATTGCTATGAAATTTTTCTATGGGTATTTGGATGATGATTGTTGAGGAGGCGACTAATACAAACTTTTTCTGTGTTTTTACTTTAGACTCTTAAGCTTTCAGCACNAACTGTAGCTTATAAGATAACATTTCATTACTGAACCAAAATATGAATCAACATGGTTCAGTAAAAGTTATTGAGTGATTTAGATAAAAAGAAGCGAAACAGTAAAGAGATGCTAAAACGTAAGCTTACGGATTCATGTTTCTATATCAGGGACTTGCTATTAGTACTTTTCAAGTAGTGTTGGTGCCTACTATAGTTGGAGGTAAGTATGGTGCCAGTTTTTCCAGATAATGAATTTGGCCTGTATACTCTTAGGGACTAATGTCTTTTTCTGCATTGTGCAATAGTTCTGGCCAACGAGTTCTTTCCTAAATTTACATCAAAGATCATAACAGTGACGCCTCTAATTGGAGTCATTCTGACCACCCTTCTCTGCGCCAGCCCTGTAAGTAGTTCATATAAGTATCTAACCATAGTCCAGAGATATGTCTTCAGTTGAGTTTTGAGACTGATTATTACTTTTGTCTCTTCTGAAAAGATTGGACAAGTTTCAGAGGTTTTGAAAACCCAAGGAGCTCAACTTATACTCCCGGTTGCAGTCCTTCATGCTGCAGCCTTTGCTATTGGCTACTGGATTTCTAAGTTTTCTTTCGGCGAGTCCACTTCGCGCACCATTTCTATAGAATGTGGAATGCAAGTATGTTACTTTCTCCTCGACCATATAAATTGCCGTTTTCTAGCTAAGCTTTGTAAGGGATTCCTTTTAAGAAAATTTTATTTTTGCAAACTGCAGAGTTCAGCGCTCGGGTTCTTGCTTGCACAAAAGCATTTCACAAACCCTCTAGTTGCTGTTCCTTCTGCAGTCAGTGTTGTCTGTATGGCGGTAAGTTTTCATAGCCATTTCACAAAAGTTGACTTGTAGAATTTACAAAGTGTAATTATGTTCAATGGCATTCTGCAGCTTGGCGGGAGTGGCCTGGCCGTGTTCTGGAGAAACCAGCCAATTCCGGCAGATGACAAGGATGACTTCAAGGAGTGAGTGAGTGACATAGGAAAGGCGGTTTGCATCTCCAAACGATGTGATTGTTGTAATGTTTACTAATTTGTGTTGAAAAAGTTTTTGTTTTAAGAGACATAGAGAAACAAGGGCGTGCATGAGAACTTGTGGTCAAATTTATTTTGTTTCTCAATTAATGGACACAGATCTGTTTTTTTGGCACACTTTTTCCAAATTTTACCGTCGGTGAATCCATGTTTAAGATTGGGATTAGCGTTGTTCTCAGAAGGGTGCCTACTCTCACAATGCTCTGTCTCATCTCCAGCCATGACTTTACTCTTACCTCATACAATATTCTTAAGTCTCTTGTCACCAATGATAAACGAATGTCATGTCCCTGTGTTTAAGTCAATCCGGCTACAACCTTTCTGCCTGAACACATTATTTTGCTACGTTTCTTACATTGTTCCATCTCTGTTCTTTAGCGTATATATTGGACGTCAACACAGAAGGCACATCATCATCACGTTCTAGCCCGAAGATGTGTTTGGCTGCAAATTCACCTCTGTGGATCCTACAAGCTTGACATAAGTGACATAAATTGGATACAATATGACTACGTTTTAGGCACCAATGGCATTGATTTTATAACCTCAGGAGCTTTTTAAAATTACAAATCTACAGCTGTTTTTTAAAATTACGGTTTTAAGTGTAAAGATCTCTATATATAAAGATTAGGCTTATGACAAGTATCGTGAGACTCCAAGAGAGCATTTAGACATTTTTTTCCGATTACACAAATTGTTCCGACTTATTTTATATCATGTATTGTTGACTGTAAGTCATTTACCACACATCTGGTGAAGAGAAAATCAGTTAATATTGTTGGAAACTTTTTGTTTTTTCACGGTCGAGGTTGAGAAATGGCAGAGAGAAGAATAAAACAGTGACACAGTGAGAAATTTAGTTTAGGGTATGTCTCTTTAGTTTATCCTAAAATTTGATTTTTAGTAGCCTATAGATATCTGCTAAAATCTGGATTATTTACCGGATATTTTTTAAATAATTCAATAATTCAACCAAACAGATAATAATTTAAAATAATGATATTTTTTTTTATCAAAAATATACATAGCTTTGATATTTGTTTTCTAATTTTCTTAAATTTCTTAAATTTCACATTATTTTAATATGTCATGCTTTTTTTTTTT
The DNA here is from genome assembly GCF_000633955.1 of Camelina sativa. Lineage (NCBI taxonomy): Eukaryota > Viridiplantae > Streptophyta > Magnoliopsida > Brassicales > Brassicaceae > Camelina > Camelina sativa. Next base: position 26,235,186 of record NC_025700.1, on the reverse strand, counting down.
TTGAGTTTTGTTATAAGAGAGAAAAAAAAAACTACAGGATATTTCATTTTTGACACACGTTTAATCCGCGGAAAAGGAAAAAAAACAAATGGATGATTGCAGCGGAGGAGCGACACCGAATCAAACCAAAGAAATGGCCTTCTTGCGGCTTTTTCTTCTTTAACCCCTCTCCTCTCTCATCTCATACATACAAAGTCGTCTCGTCGTCTGACCGTAAAAACCATCTCACAATTTCGCGACTCTTTCTCTTCTCAGATCGATTTTTTTTTTTGCTTCATTTCTCTCTCTGATTGAATTTGCATCCGATTCGCAGTCATCTTCTTCCCGAGGTTTCTTTCATATGAGAAATTAGGGTTTAAGCTTTCCGAAATTCTGGATCCGATTTGTTGCAAGGGATCTCTCTCCTAGCCTCTGTGGCTTTTTCCTATAACCAGTTAAAGAACTGGGGGCGAATCAGTCTCATCCCCGCCATTATCCTGGCGTTTCCGATCATACCAGGGTAGGTTTTTGGGATTTTCTACGTGGTGGTAATGCTCCTAGAAACCACACCTTACAGTTCATCGATTCCTTGACCACCGTCGGATCTGATCGCACTATGGACTCCGTCTCTAGAGCCACCGTCGCGTCTACAACTGCTGTTGTCGAAGAGCCCGAGTATCTTGCTAGGTATCTTGTTGTTAAACATTCCTGGAGGGGTCGTTACAAGAGGATCCTTTGTATTTCGGGCGGTGGAATCGTCACGCTTGATCCTAATACTCTTGCTGTTACTAATTCTTATGATACTGGAAGTAATTTTGATGGTGCTTCACCTTTGATTGGGAGGGATGAGAATACGGAGAGTGTTGGTGGTGAGTTTACTATCAATGTTAGGACGGATGGGAAAGGCAAATTCAAGGCTATGAAGTTCTCTTCTAGGTGCAGGGCAAGTATTTTAACCGAGCTGTATCGGCTTAGATGGCATCAAATTAGACCTGTGGCTGAGTTTCAGGTGCTACACCTTAGGAGACGCAACGCTGAATGGGTTCCTTATGTAAGTTTTTTTTTCTTCTTACTGTGGTTCCATCTCTTAGGTGTCCTATGATTTTGAGCTGTGTTTTGTTGCGATGGTTGTCAAATTGGTATAGTTGGTGAAGTTAATTTGGTGTTGAGGTCAAGTCAGGCTAGGCCTTTTATCTGTTCATCATTTTTTGAAGTTTCTGATAGTTAGATAGTTTTGGCCAGAGTCTGGTATTAGGCGTTAAAGCTGATGCAGTTCGTATCTTAAAATGTATAATGTGCTCCAAAATTTTGTAATTATGAACTGGGCAGGGGGAGTTGTCATCTCCAGTAATTAACTATATTTCACATGACTAGCCTTATTCTTATTTTCTATGGGATTGATTTTTTTTTTTTTTTTTAATTTTTGTAAATGCAAGAACCAAGATTCATTTGAAAGTTAGTAGAAATTAAGTGAGGTGCTTGTACTAATTGTTTAAATTAGGTTTTCTTATGAAGTGAGTTTTTCTTTTCCTTTCAGAAATTGAAGGTCACCTTTGTCGGTCTGGAGCTCGTCGACTCAAAATCTGGTGATTCACGTTGGATTTTGGATTTCAGAGACATGGGTTCCCCAGCAATCATTCTTCTCTCTGATGCATACCGGACAAAATCTACGGACTCTGCTGGGTTTATTCTGTGTCCCATGTACGGGAGAAAGTCAAAAGCTTTTAGAGCTGCCCCCGGGACAACAAATTCCTCCATTGTCGCAAGTTTGGTATTAATGAGATGCTTGGACATTAGTTGAGAAGTTGTTGCTAACTTATTTTTAATTTTGCTGAGACTTTCTGAAGTAAGCTTGATGATTACAAATATCATTTGCAGGCTAAGACTGCAAAGTCCATGGTTGGGGTATTCTTGTCAGTCGATGATTCACAGTTGCTGACAGCTTCGGAGTATATGACACGAAGGGGTACTTACAACTCCT
>NC_025700.1:26216946-26232131 GCF_000633955.1 Camelina sativa | reverse complement strand
CTGATGCATACCGGACAAAATCTACGGACTCTGCTGGGTTTATTCTGTGTCCCATGTACGGGAGAAAGTCAAAAGCTTTTAGAGCTGCCCCCGGGACAACAAATTCGTCCATTGTCGCAAGTTTGGTATTAATGAGATGCTTGGACATTAGTTGAGAAGTTGTTGCTAACTTATTTTTAATTTTGCTGAGACTTTCTGAAGTAAGCTTGATGATTACAAATATCATTTGCAGGCTAAGACTGCAAAGTCCATGGTTGGGGTATTCTTGTCAGTCGATGATTCACAGTTGCTGACAGCTTCGGAGTATATGACACGAAGGGGTACTTACAACTCCTCTTAATTAAGTGTCTTGTCTAGTTCACTTTGTTGTCATTTCTTTATCTTTATTTTTTATGCCGTGACTATGCAGCTAAAGAAGCGGTTGGAGCTGAAGAAACTCCTAATGGGTGGTGGTCTGTTACTAGATTAAGATCTGCTGCTCATGGAACCCTTAACATGCCTGGACTAAGCTTGGAAATTGGCCCTAAAGGAGGACTTGGTAAGCATGGGGATGCTGTAGCCCTTCAGCTAATTCTTACTAAGGCCTCCCTTGTTGAGAGACGAATAGATAACTATGAAGTAAGTTGGCAATACGTATTCTTTGTTCTATTCTTTTTGTTTCTTTTTCCTTTTTAGAGTTTTAATGTAAATGGTATCCCATGATATGGCCGTGCCATAAATTGAACATAAGTCAAATAATTTACACTGTTTGGGATGATAAAGTAAGACTGAAAATGAGTAGGAAGTAGCTTTTACTTTCTACTTGTCCAGTATGGTTTGTTCTGCCAAATACTGAGAATACTGCTTAGATGTGTGCAGGTTGTCATCGTTCGTCCTCTATCTTCGGTAAGTTCACTTGTTCGGTTCGCTGAGGAGCCTCAAATGTTTGCTATCGAATTCAGTGATGGATGTCCAGTTCATGTGAGTTTTTCTCTGCTTCTATGATATATATTTAATCATGATAATTTAGCTAACCTCTGTGACACGTATTTTAGGTCTATGCGAGCATATCCCGAGACAACCTACTTGCAGCGATTCTCGATACTTTGCAAACTGAAGTACGTATACTCGTGATTTTGTGAACGTGATATGTATTTCCTAAACATTGTCATATATTAATACTTTGCTTTAATTGCACCAAAAAATTTATTTGAGATGGGTATGCTAATATATGGGGAACATATGATGTAGGGACAATGCCCGATACCAGTATTACCAAGGCTTACTATGCCTGGTCATCGCATTGATCCACCTTGTGGAAGGGTTAGTTTGATCTTTGGGCCACAACATCTTGTTGCTGATATGGAAACTTGCTCCCTACATCTGAAACATTTAGCTGCTGCTGCAAAAGATGCAGTTGCCGAAGGTGGTTCTGTTCCTGGTTATAAGGCTAGATTATGGCGCAGAATAAGGGAGTTCAATGCTTGTATCCCGTATACAGGTGTGCCCAGTAATATTGAAGTCCCTGAGGTGACTTTGATGGCATTGATTACAATGTTACCATCAACTCCAAATCTCCCTGTAGACGCCCCTCCTTTGCCACCACCGTCACCCAAAGCAGCTGCAACTGTCATTGGCTTTGTTGCATGTTTGCGTAGGTTATTGTCTTCCAGGAGTGCATCGTCCCATATAATGTCTTTCCCTGCTGCTGTTTACAGGATAATGGGTTTACTTAGGAATGGTTCTGAAGGCGTGGCTAATGAAGCTGCAGGGCTTATTGCGTCCCTCATAGGTGGTTGGTCAGCATCTCTAAATACTGTACCGGATTCCAGAGGAGAAAAACATGCAACTATCATGCATACCAAGTCTGTTTTGTTTGCTCAACAGGGTTATGTTACGATCCTTGTCAATCGATTGAAGCCCATGTCAGTCTCACCTCTGTTTTCCATGGCAATTGTTGAAGTCTTTGAGGCTATGGTTTGTGATCCACATGGAGAGACTACCCAATACACTGTTTTTGTAGAGTTGTTACGACAAATAGCTGCTCTACGTCGTCGTTTATTTTCACTCTTTGCACATCCTGCGGAAAGTGTTAGGGAAATCATTGCTGTTATAATGCGTACAATAGCTGAAGAAGATGCAATTGCTGCAGAGTCAATGCGTGATGCTGCTTTGCGTGATGGTGCTTTGTTGAGACATTTATTGAATGCATTTTCCCTTCCTCCCAGTGAGCGCCGCGAGGTAAGTAGGCAGCTTGTGGCACTCTGGGCAGATTCTTACCAACCAGCTTTGGATCTACTGTCTCGAGTTCTGCCACCTGGGCTTGTTGCATATTTGCATACACGTCCCGATGATGTTCTCGATGATACAGATCAAGAAGGTTCGTCAACAAGGAGACGGCAGAAAAGATTACTTCAGCAGAGAAGAGGTCGCATAGCTAAGGGAATGGGTGCTCAAGATTTTCCTCTTCCCCCTGGTAATAATGTTGAGACCAGCGATGCAGCAAAACAGATGACTGCAAATGCTTCTAGTGTACCCGATAACTTTCAAAGGCCTGCCGCAGATTATTCTTCTGAAGCTTTGAATCAACAGGCTTCTGCTTTTCCAGGTGGTGACAGTACTACTGCTGGGGTTTCACAAAATGGCTATCCAGCATTTGCTTCAATCACCACAAATGCAAATGGACACGAGCAACCTGAGACTAATGCTTCTGATGTCGTTGGTTCTGACCCAAACGTGTATGGGATCCAGAATTCAGTGCTTCCAGCACCTGCCCAAGTTATTGTAGAAAGTACAGCTGTAGGTTCCGGAAAGCTACTTCTTAATTGGCGTGAGTTTTGGCGAGCCTTTGGCCTTGATCATAACCGTGCAGATCTCATCTGGAATGAGCGTACAAGGCAAGAATTAAGGGAAGCTTTGAAGGCTGAGGTTCACAATCTAGATGTTGAGAAAGAGCGCACAGAAGATATTTCCCCCGGATGTGTGGATGTCGAGGCCACAACTGGCCAGGAGACTGTCCCACGTATATCGTGGAACTATTCTGAATTCTCTGTTAGTTATCGTAGCTTGTCAAAAGAAGTTTGTGTGGGTCAATATTACCTACGCTTATTGCTTGAAAGTGGGAACGCTGGCAAGGCACAAGATTTCCCTCTCCGTGATCCAGTTGCTTTTTTCAGGGCACTCTATCATCGTTTCCAATGTGATGCGGATATGGGGCTTACTATTGATGGTGCTGTTCCAGATGAATTGGGTTCATCAGGCGACTGGTGTGATATGAGTATGCTTGATGGTTTTGGTGGAGGGGGAGGAGCCTCTGTTAGGGAGCTTTGTGCAAGAGCGATGGCGATTGTCTATGAGCAACACTACAATACAATAGGTCCTTTTGAAGGCACTGCACATATTACAGTACTGATAGATAGGACAAATGATAGAGCTTTGAGGCATCGCCTACTTCTTCTCCTGAAGGTATCATTAACTAATCAAAATATTGCTTTCTTACTCTTTTCATTCTAGTTACTCTTGTTCCTCGCTTATTCTCATTAAGTTTTGATGTATGCATTACGTCGTCTTTTACATAATCATTCTGGAGATATTCTTTTCATGCTTGGTTGCTTACTTTTTTTTCCTCGTACATGCAGGCTCTAGTTAAGGTCTTGTTAAATGTCGAAGGTTGTGTTGTGGTCGGTGGTTGTGTCCTAGCTGTAGATCTGCTGACTGTTGTTCATGAAAACTCGGAGAGGACTCCTATTCCATTACAGTCCAATTTAATTGCTGCCACTGCATTTATGGAACCACCTAAGGAATGGATGTACATTGACAAAGGTGGTGCAGAAGTGGGACCTGTAGAGAAGGACGTCATCAGAAGTTTATGGTCCAAAAAGGATATTGACTGGACGACAAAGTGTAGGGCTTTAGGAATGTCAGAATGGAAGAAATTGCGTGATATCCGTGAACTTAGATGGGCAGTAGCTGTTCGAGTTCCAGTCCTCACACCTACACAGGTTAAGCTTTATGGTTATTATATGTGTGTGACTGGCTAAGGCATTTCATATTATCATGCTTAACATCCCAAAAGACATGCTTTTCATGCCCATTGCCTTTTTCCTCTTTTTCGTTCTTACTCGTTTATGCAATACTCAATCTAATTGCTAAAACACTACGCAGGTAGGGGATGCTGCTTTGTCCATATTACATAGCATGGTTTCGGCACATTCAGATTTGGATGACGCAGGAGAGATTGTAACTCCAACACCAAGAGTAAAACGTATCTTGTCTAGTACACGTTGTCTTCCTCACATTGCTCAGGTAATGTCATTCTTTTTCTCCATATTCTTCTTCTAGCTGCATCAATGATGTTTTTGATAGGTGTTATTGCCCTAAGTTTAATGGCATTAGGTCTGCTATCTATGCCTAAGTTTTCTGTATTATCTGAGAGATGAGTTGCAAAATAATCAGTCAGTATTTGAATCCTGCTCATTCAATTTTCTTTCATCAGAAAACTGACAATGTTACTCTGATGTCTCTCTAAAACTTGGTTAAGGCTCTGCTTTCTGGCGTACCAGTTATTGTGGAGGCTGGTGCTGCTCTTTTGAAAGACGTTGTTACCAGAAACTCCAAGGCTATGATCCGCCTGTACAGTACAGGGGCCTTTTATTTTGCCCTTGCTTACCCTGGATCCAATCTTTACTCAATCGCGCAACTCTTCTCGGTCACTCATGTGCATCAAGCTTTTCATGGTGGAGAAGAAGCTACTGTGTCCTCCTCTCTGCCCCTGGCTAAACGAAGCGTATTGGGTGGTCTTCTCCCTGAGTCCTTATTATATGTATTAGAGCGCAGTGGACCAGCTGCGTTTGCGGCTGGCATGGTTTCGGATTCTGATACTCCGGAGATTATATGGACACATAAAATGCGAGCAGAGAATCTTATATGTCAGGTATTTACATATTCGCTACTGTGGGCTTTAGCTCATTTTCTNCACTATAGGTTCTTTTGAAGGCACTGCACATATTACAGTACTGATAGATAGGACAAATGATAGAGCTTTGAGGCATCGTCTACTTCTTCTCCTGAAGGTATCATTAACTAATCAAAATATTGCTTTCTTACTCTTCTCATTCGAGTTACTCTTGTTCCTCGCTTATTCTCATTAAGTTTTGATGTATGCGTTGCGTCGTCACTTACAAAATCATTCTGGAGATATTCTTTTCATGCTTGGTTGCTTACTTTTTTTTCCTCGTACATGCAGGCTCTAGTTAAGGTCTTGTTAAATGTCGAAGGTTGTGTTGTGGTCGGTGGTTGTGTCCTAGCTGTAGATCTGCTGACTGTTGTTCATGAAAACTCGGAGAGGACTCCTATTCCATTACAGTCCAATTTAATTGCTGCCACTGCATTTATGGAACCACCCAAGGAATGGATGTACATTGACAAAGGTGGTGCAGAAGTGGGACCTGTAGAGAAGGACGTCATCAGAAGTTTATGGTCCAAAAAGGATATTGACTGGACGACAAAGTGTAGGGCTTTAGGAATGTCAGAATGGAAGAAATTGCGTGATATCCGTGAACTTAGATGGGCAGTAGCTGTTCGAGTTCCAGTCCTCACACCTACACAGGTTAAGCTTTATGGTTATTATATGTGTGTGACTGGCTAAGGCATTTCATATTATCATGCTTAACATCCCAAAAGACATGCTTTTCATGCCCATTGCCTTTTTCCTCTTTTTCGTTCTTACTCGTTTATGCAATACTCAATCTAATTGCTAAAACACTACGCAGGTAGGGGATGCTGCTTTGTCCATATTACATAGCATGGTTTCGGCACATTCAGATTTGGATGACGCAGGAGAGATTGTAACTCCAACACCAAGAGTAAAACGTATCTTGTCTAGTACACGTTGTCTTCCTCACATTGCTCAGGTAATGTCATTCTTTTTCTCCATATTCTTCTTCTAGCTGCATCAATGATGTTTTTGATAGGTGTTATTGCCCTAAGTTTAATGGCATTAGGTCTGCTATCTATGCCTAAGTTTTCTGTATTATCTGAGAGATGAGTTGCAAAATAATCAGTCAGTATTTGAATCCTGCTCATTCAATTTTCTTTCATCAGAAAACTGACAATGTTACTCTGATGTCTCTCTAAAACTTGGTTAAGGCTCTGCTTTCTGGCGTACCAGTTATTGTGGAGGCTGGTGCTGCTCTTTTGAAAGACGTTGTTACCAGAAACTCCAAGGCTATGATCCGCCTGTACAGTACAGGGGCCTTTTATTTTGCCCTTGCTTACCCTGGATCCAATCTTTACTCAATCGCGCAACTCTTCTCGGTCACTCATGTGCATCAAGCTTTTCATGGTGGAGAAGAAGCTACTGTGTCCTCCTCTCTGCCCCTGGCTAAACGAAGCGTATTGGGTGGTCTTCTCCCTGAGTCCTTATTATATGTATTAGAGCGCAGTGGACCAGCTGCGTTTGCGGCTGGCATGGTTTCGGATTCTGATACTCCGGAGATTATATGGACGCATAAAATGCGAGCAGAGAATCTTATATGTCAGGTATTTACATATTCGCTACTGTGGGCTTTAGCTCATTTTCTCTTGAAGAGTATCTGAAAACTATCCCTTTCAGTTATTGAGTTTTAATTTCTCGTTTCTATTTCCTCAGGTTTTGCAGCATCTTGGTGACTATCCTCAGAAATTGTCACAGCACTGCCATTCTCTCTATGATTATGCTCCCATGCCACCTGTTACGTATCCAGAACTTAGAGATGAGATGTGGTGTCACCGTTATTATCTCAGAAATTTATGTGATGAGATTCGTTTTCCAAATTGGCCGATTGTTGAACATGTCGAGTTTTTACAGTCATTACTTGTGATGTGGCGTGAAGAGTTGACTAGGAAACCTATGGATCTTTCTGAAGGAGAAGCTTGCAAAATTCTTGAAATATCTCTGAATGATGTTTCAAGTGATGACCTAAATCGGACTGCTTCAGTTGAGTTGAATGAGGAAATATCTAATATATCCAAGCAGATTCAAAACCTTGATGAAGAGAAACTAAAGCGCCAGTATAGGAAGCTTGCGATGAGGTACCATCCTGACAAGAATCCAGAAGGAAGGGAAAAGTTCCTGGCTGTTCAAAAAGCTTATGAATGCCTACAGGTACGTCCACAAAATTCTGATCATTATCTGGGATTTGAGCTCTTCTTGAATTATAGGTTTACCATCTTTATCTAGTTACTGTACCTCTCTTTTAGACCATTCGGTGGTCACCTTATATGTTGAAAAGGTACAGACTTCTAGGATACTAGCAGATAATTCATGTTCAAGTTGTTTGATAAATGTTATATGTAGCAATTGCTTTCACCTACATTATGTTGCTGTATTCTTATTAGTAGAGATAACATTGGTCAACCTTTTCCTTCTCGGTGTTTGCGTGTCACGGAAGTCTTTAATAATAGTATGAACATTGGGCAACCTTTTCCTTTCAGTGTTTGAGGTCCATAAATATGATTGCGTTTATCTATATATATAGATTTTTTTTGTTTGTCACTAGATTTTATATTTATCATACTTTTTATCCGTTCTTCTGCTTATAGGCAACAATGCAAGGATTGCAAGGTCCTCAGCCGTGGAGGTTGCTGCTTTTGCTGAAAGCGCAGTGCATCTTATATCGACGTTATGGACACGTGTTACAGCCATTCAAATATGCTGGCTATCCAATGTTACTTGATGCAGTCACCGTGGACACGGATGACAACAACTTTCTATCTAATGATAGATCCCCTCTTCTTGTTGCAGCATCTGAGCTTGTTTCTTTAACGTACTTATTTATCTTGCTAAACCTGTGCAATTCTAATTTTATTTATTTCCATTCCTTCAATGTTATCTATTTATTTCCTCTTATCTGCTGTGTAGCTGTGCTGCCTCTTCATTGAATGGTGAAGAATTAGTGAGAGATGGTGGTGTGCAGCTTCTATCGACTCTTCTTTCCCGCTGCATGTGTGTGGTTCAGCCAACAACTTCACAACACGAACCAGCTGCAATCATTGTCACAAATGTAATGCGTACACTTTCTGTAATAAGTCAGTTTGAGAGTGCAAGGGCTAGATTTCTAGAGTTACCCAGTCTGATTGAAGACATTGTGCACTGTACGGAGTTAGAACTTGTGCCTGCAGCCGTTGATGCTGCTCTCCAGTCTATTGCCAAGGTTTCTGTCTTCCCTGAACTTCAGCATGGTCTGCTAAAGGCCGGTGCTTTATGGTGAGCTATATTCTTGTTCTGTTTCTCACTGTTAATATGTTCTTGTTCAATCACAAGACAGAATCTTGGTGGCTCTATTGTCCATGCATGTAAAATTCTATGTATAATCATTATGAAGGCATGGGGATTCAATATTCACCTGAACTTTGTATCTTTGTTAATTGTTACACTCATTTGGACCTTTGTTCGTGACAAGTATAACTAATGGCTGTGATTCTTTCGACTTGTGTGTCTGTTTAATCAGGTATATTCTCCCGTTATTACTACAATATGACTCAACTGCAGAGGAATCTAATTCTGTCGAGTCTCATGGGGTTGGAGTTAGCATTCAAATTGCCAAGAATGAGCATGCCGTACAAGCATCACAAGCCCTATCAAGGCTTAGTGGACTGTGTGGAGATGAGAGTTTGACTCCTTACAATGCTGCTGCGGCTGATGTTCTCACAGCATTACTGACTCCAAAACTTGCTAGTTTGTTGAAAGATGAAGTTGCCAAGGATTTGTTATCCAAACTTAACACAAATTTGGAGACACCAGAGGTAAACATATATCTTTTACTGATTTGTTGTCTGAGCAGCTTAAGAATATTGAATGAATGTTGCATAAAGATCGTTAGAATTCACATTTCCATGTTTGTAGTTCTTGTGTTTTTGGATATCTCATAAGAATTTTTGTTTCACAGATTATCTGGAACTCTGCAACTCGATCAGAGCTTTTAAATTTTGTGGATGAGCAACGCGCCTGCCAGTGCCCTGATGGTTCATATGATTTGAAAACTGCTCAATCTTTTTCATATGACGCCCTGTCAAAAGAGGTCTTCATTGGCAATGTTTACTTGAAGGTCTATAATGATAAACCTGACTCAGAGATCAGTGAACCAGAAGCATTCTGCAATGCTCTAATTGACTTTATATCATCATTAGTGCATACTGAGTTGCCCTCTGTTTCTGAGGACGAAAATTTGATCGAAGGCAGCAGTTCTTCTAAGGATACTCCAGAACTTCAAAGTAGCGTCGCAGAACTGTCATTGATTGAAGGAGATTCCGATAATCAGCCATCATCTGAGGGGACGAAGAAGGAAGAGTTTTCTCTGATTGATCACCTCCAATTAGGATTGACTGCTCTTCAGGTAATTGTATGGACCCTGTGCAGGTGTAGATATCAAAGAAATTAGCATGTCTGACGTTTTTAATTTTTTTTTTATAATTTTTTTTCAGAACTTGCTTACAAAGTATCCAGATCTGGCTTCAGTGTTTTCGTCCAAGGAGAGATTATTACCTCTCTTTGAATGTTTTTCGGTGCCCATTGCATCAAAAACTGATATTCCAAAACTCTGCCTGAACGTCCTCTCTCGTCTAACTGCTTATGCTCCTTGCTTGGAGACGATTGTATCTGATGGATCTAGTCTTCTTCTCCTCTTACAAATGCTTCATTCTGCACCTTCTTTTGGCGAGGGTGCCCTCCATGTTCTTTATGCTTTGGCAAGCACACCAGAACTTGCTTGGGCTGCTGCAAAACATGGTGGAGTAGTATACATCCTGGAACTTTTATTGCCTTTGCAAAGTAACCATTCTTAACTCATTTTTTTTTTTTCCGGTTTGACTTTCTGATTACATAAAATGGGATCAGTAACTCAAAATGGTCTTTTGTAGAAGAAATTCCCATTCAGCAAAGAGCGGCAGCGGCTTCTTTGTTAGGGAAGCTTGTTGCACAACCAATGCATGGGCCTAGAGTTGCCATCACACTTGTGAGATTCCTTCCGGACGGTCTTGTATCCATAATTCGTGATGGACCTGGGGAGGCTGTTGTACATGCGCTTGAGCGGACCACAGAGACACCAGAACTTGTGTGGACACCAGCAATGGCAGCATCTTTGTCTGCACAGATTGCGACCATGGCATCAGATATTTATCGTGAACAACAGAAGGGTTGTGTTATTGAATGGGATGTACCAGAACAGTCATCTGGTCAACAAGAAATGAGAGACGAGCCACAGGTTATTTTAATTTATTTAAACCTATATATGAAGCAGAGCAGTAGGGAAAGAGTTCCTTTGAGTGGAAGCATGATTATTGATGAAAGTTTTCTCTCTAGGTTGGTGGAATCTATGTCAGGCTTTTCTTAAAAGATCCCAAATTCCCTCTGAGAAATCCAAAACGATTCTTGGAAGGACTGCTAGATCAGTATTTGTCAGCAATGGCAGCAACACATTATGAAGAACATCCTGTTGACCCTGAGCTCCCTCTCCTTCTCTCTGCTGCATTGGTTTCTTTGTTGCGAGTGCATCCTGCACTTGCAGATCACATAGGATATCTCGGGTATGTCCCGAAACTTGTCGCTGCTGTGGCCTATGAGGGGAGGCGGGAAACAATGTCTTCTGGCGAAGTGAAGGCTGAAGAAATTGGCTCTGATGGAGTCAATGAGTCTGCTGATCCCTCAAGTCTACCTGGGCAAACCCCTCAAGAACGTGTGCGCCTTAGTTGTTTACGTGTGCTTCATCAACTTGCAGCTAGTACCGCATGTGCTGAAGCAATGGCTGCAACTAGTGTTGGAAATGCCCAGGTTCTCTACTCTATTTCTCTCCTCTTACTACCACGCACATTAACAAATTGAAACTGGTTGTTGGTGTTACTTGTGACATGTGGATGACTCTTGAGTTGATTAAACACCAGGTTGTTCCACTTCTAATGAAAGCAATAGGATGGCTTGGTGGGAGCATTTTAGCACTAGAGACGCTTAAGCGTGTTGTTGTTGCTGGAAATCGGGCAAGAGATGCGCTTGTTGCGCAAGGGCTAAAGTGAGTCATCCATTACTTTATAATTTTGCCTTTGGTACTCGAGCTAATTGTTGCTGACATCATATATATCTCTAAGTGCTAACTCTGTTATGCTCAAGTGCTAATCTGGCAAATTCGAGTAACCGAAAATAATTGTTTAGAAGATGTGATTTCAACGAATGCTTGATATTCGTTCCACTTTAGGATGGTCTATCTTGTTGTCTAATATAATTGGTTGTAAATATTGGTTTAGGGTTGGTCTTATTGAGGTTCTTCTTGGACTGCTTGACTGGAGGACGGGAGGAAGGTATGGGCTCAGCTCTCACATGAAATGGAATGAATCGGAAGCATCAATCGGGCGGGTGCTTGCTGTTGAGGTTNGTATCCATAATTCGTGATGGACCTGGGGAGGCTGTTGTACATGCGCTTGAGCGGACCACAGAGACACCAGAACTTGTGTGGACACCAGCAATGGCAGCATCTTTGTCTGCACAGATTGCGACCATGGCATCAGATATCTATCGTGAACAACAGAAGGGTTGTGTTATTGAATGGGATGTACCAGAGCAGTCATCTGGACAACAAGAAATGAGAGACGAGCCACAGGTTATTTTAATTTATTTAAACCTATTTATGAGGCAGAGTAGTAGGGAAAGAGTTCCTTTGATTGGAAGCATGATTGTTGATGAAAGTTTTCTCTCTAGGTTGGTGGAATCTATGTCAGGCTTTTCTTAAAAGATCCCAAATTCCCTCTGAGAAATCCAAAACGATTCTTGGAAGGACTGCTAGATCAGTATTTGTCAGCAATGGCAGCAACACATTATGAAGAACATCCTGTTGACCCTGAGCTCCCTCTCCTTCTCTCTGCTGCATTGGTTTCTTTGTTGCGAGTGCATCCTGCACTTGCAGATCACATAGGATATCTCGGGTATGTCCCGAAACTTGTCGCTGCTGTGGCGTATGAGGGGAGGCGGGAAACAATGTCTTCTGGCGAAGTGAAGGCTGAAGAAATTGGCTCTGATGGAGTCAATGAGTCTGCTGATCCCTCCAGTCTACCTGGGCAAACCCCTCAAGAACGTGTGCGCCTTAGTTGTTTACGTGTGCTTCATCAACTTGCAGCTAGTACCGCATGTGCTGAAGCAATGGCTGCAACTAGTGTTGGAAATGCCCAGGTTCTCTACTCTATTTCTCTCCTCTTACTACCACACACATTAACAAATTGAAACTGGTTGTTGGTGTTACTTGTGGCATGTGGAATGACTCTTGAGTTGATTAAACACCAGGTGGTTCCACTTCTAATGAAAGCAATAGGATGGCTTGGTGGGAGCATTTTAGCACTAGAGACGCTTAAGCGTGTTGTTGTTGCTGGAAATCGGGCAAGAGATGCGCTTGTTGCGCAAGGTCTAAAGTGAGTCATCCATTACTTTATAATTTTGCCTTTGGTACTCGAGCTAACTGTTGCTGACATCTTATATATCTCAAGTGCTAACTCTGTTATGCTCAAGTGCTAATCTGGCAAATTCGAGTTACCGAAAATAATTGTTTAGAAGATGTGATTTCAACTAATGCTTGATATTCGTTCCACTTTAGGATGGTCTATCTTTTTGTCTGATATAATTGGTTGTAAATATTGGTAGGGTTGGTCTTATTGAGGTTCTTCTTGGACTGCTTGACTGGAGGACGGGAGGAAGGTATGGGCTCAGCTCTCACATGAAATGGAATGAATCGGAAGCATCAATCGGGCGGGTGCTTGCTGTTGAGGTTAGTATTGAATATGTCAGTGTAATTTGTTTTGCAACACATGTGATTGATGAAATAATTATTACATGTCTCAGGTATTGCATGGTTTTGCAACAGAAGGGGCACATTGCTCAAAAGTGCGTGAGATACTTGACGCGTCAGAAGTAAGTTGATATATTGAAACACTTACGAATAAAGTCTTCGCTCAACAAGTGTTGTGTTCATTGAAAAATAAACCGAAATGAATTTGTGACAGGTGTGGAGTGCATATAAAGACCAAAAACATGACCTCTTCCTGCCATCTAACACGCAATCAGCGGCAGGAGTGGCTGGCTTTATTGAGAACTCATCCAACAGTCATACTTACGCTCTTACCGCTCCTCCTTCTCCGCCTTCACATCCTTGACCAGTCCTTCCGTTTGTATATCCCTTGTGTAAAGTCCCATAATTCATTCCCCTTGCTTTCTTCTTTCTATAGAGAAGATACTATCGATTGTAAATGTTTGAACAGGATGAGAAAGTAAAAAAAAATAGTGGGTTTCTTGGACCGACAGTGAAAATTACATATTATATGATCGTCTGATGTCAGGATTTAAGGTTGTTACTGTCGACGCCTAGCCAACAACTGGTCTCTCCTTTTGTAGTGTGGGTTTGAACTTATGGCTTATTAAATGCATGTATAAGTGAAAATTTTCTCCAAGTATCTTTAATCTTCGTTTTTGCTTCGTACACCTTTTGTTGAATCTAAAATGATCTACTCCTTGAGTGTTGTAACTGCTATTAGCAGACACGATGATAAGAACGCAAGCCCAATTCTTATTCCAAATAATAATGAAAGAATACATAAAATCTGTTTTAACAATATGCCAAAAGAGAATTAAAGTAGTTCTATATACAGTATGTATACTCAATGACATATTTGCTTTTGGGTCACGGTCTCACAGTTACCGTCTTACCGATCACGGGATTTACAAACGACGTTTTTATATTAAATTAGTAATTCCCTTACAAGCGTCGAAGTTTTTTCCACTCACATTATAGAAGGGATTAATTTTGTTTTATTCTTATTAGTACAAATTCTATAATTTTTGTTCTCGTCTATACACTAAAAGTCTAAAACAATAAAGGGAAAACTGTTTTTTTTTTTTCTCGGAAAATCTGCAGTAAGAATCTTTAAAAAAAAAATTTCTATGAAATGTGAAATTAATTGATAATTCAAAAGATATTTAGGAAAGTTACTGAGTTGGCTGGAAGAAAAAGGCCATTAAAGAAAGGAGATAGCACAATATTAGAAGCAAAACACTTCGAAATCATGTGGCCATATTGGTTTATTCTCAAAGATGAAGCACTCTTAGCTTCCTACTTTTAAAGTATTTCAAAGACATGATTTGCGACCAGATCGTCTTTTCCATCATGCAACCAAACTGAATGTGCGTATGGTAGTAATTGTTGTACATGTTTCCTCTCCTTACGCTACCGCCAGAACTAGTAGTATATCGTTGCTTGAAAAGCCAGCCGAAAAAGAATGTACGTAGTTGTTCCCCTCAAAAGAACGTGTGATTATTTGTTTTGAATCGTCGCAGTCCAATCTGGATCCGGTTCAAGCTGTAGTAAATCCCCAACAACATCCAGCCATATACCGTAAACGAGTAGAGACAAGTACTAAAAAGAATAGGTGGTCACACGACTCGTCAGGCTCCCCACAAAGTAGACAAGGCTGGATATATCCCCACCCCCGTGTCCTAGCTAGATCACGGAGAAGAGAGAGAGAAGATCAATGGAGAGAGAAGAGAGAAAAGATCGGATGTGGAGGAGCGTTATTTCTCGAATACAAGAAGAAAAAGAGAGAGAAGATCACTGATTGATTTCTTTTAATTTTAGTTTTTTTTATTTACAATTTTTAAATATAAATTAAAATAAATAAGTATAATTTTCAATTATAGAAATAGTGGATATTATTGTAAAGGATGAAGGATTCCAAGAATCAGTAGAGTCAAATAAGAATAAATTTTTTTTTTTAGGGTACATGAGAAACTGATCCATTATTCCCTTGGTTAAAATTTGGGGATCACGTTTACGTCCTACTTAATACTTATAGTTGAAGCATTAAGGTCTATTGATTTCAATGCAATAAACTTCATCAAATGGCTTTACATTTCTGTGCTTGGTCATCAACATCGTGGAAGGCTTTATTTCAGATACTTCTATTAAAGGATTCGAGTCAACTTATTTTCTATTGGATTATGAAAATTTAACAACATCCAATTATCTTATACTAAAATGTTGTTCTAAACTGGTTGCTAACATTTTACTTTAAAAAGACAGTTTGTATTTACTCAAGTTGTATGAATCTATCGTGTTGGATATATGTATTATTGTAATGGGACCTTTGTAATTCTTGATCAACTTTAAGTTAATTATGTTAAACACCCCCCCCCCCCCCCC
>NC_025700.1:26191653-26216916 GCF_000633955.1 Camelina sativa | reverse complement strand
TACTTGTGCTAATCTTTTATATACTTCAAAATCCAAAGATATCTTTTTTGACATCTTTTTTGGTTATTGTCATTTATTGACATCAATTTTTCTGGACTTTTATATAGAGAGCTCTAATTTTCCCAATCTATTTTAGATTATTATTTAACTCCAATTAACTAAAAAATGTGAGATTCTCATAAATTTTGTTCCTTTTGAATTGGTTCTTTTGGCAATTAAAAATGTTAATAATTAAATAAATTCCATGTACTTGTGTCAATCTTCTTCTTATATATATATATATATATATTCATACAATACATATGATAGGAGAGAGATTTAGAACATACACACCTTGAAAATCCACACATCAAGATAAAAAATAAAAAAAAAGAAGCCTAAGACAAAAAAAGTTATCCACCCATTTATCTATCATCTTTATCATCAAAACTTTCCATTCCCTCCCCTCCTAAAAAAAATATGTTCATCAAAATATGCATTTCACCACTTGCGTTGATTCTCCTATTAACAGTAACGATCTTACACAACCATGTCCATGCAACAAGTCCGATCAAAACCATCGTAGTTGTTGTGATGGAGAACAGATCGTTCGATCACATGCTTGGATGGATGAAGAAACTGAACCCGGAGATCAACGGTGTGGACGGGTCGGAGTCAAACCCGGTCTCAGCATCGGACCCTTCCTCTAAAAAGATCAAATTCGGGTCGGGTTCGCATTACGTGGATCCCGACCCAGGTCATTCGTTTCAGGCTATAAGGGAGCAAGTGTTCGGGTCAAATGATACAACCATGGATCCTCCACCGATGAATGGGTTTGTTCAACAAGCATATTCCGAGGACCCCAGTGGTAACATGTCGGCAAGTGTTATGAATGGATTTGAACCTGATAAGGTTCCTGTCTACAAGTCTCTTGTCTCCGAGTTTGCTGTTTTCGATAGGTACGTAAGATATATTTTTCATATTTTTCCTGTCTTTTTTTTTGGATTTATCATTACGTCATATAATCAGATTGTCGTATCCTTTTGTTGTCTTGCTCATCCTAAAAATAAGATTATTTTTTACTTAAAAGCAGTGAATCTGAATTTTATTTTTATTCACCGAATTAAGAAGAAAAACAGATGCGTGGTTTTATTCCTTCATTCTTTTAAAATGTCCCTTTATTTATATGGAAGTAATATTTAATTATGTGGAATCATATTTTTTAGTTTCTTTTGTCAAGTTATTCTTCTGACTGGTGCTCTCTTCTATGGTGATATTATTGTTGACTGATTTAGTCAAGCTAAAACGTATGTTAACATAGTAACAAAAAAGTCACTAGTCAAGCTAATAATTAAATCTGATTTTTGTTTTCTTCGAACAGATGGTTTGCCTCGGTACCATCATCGACACAACCAAACCGCATGTTCGTGCACTCAGCGACGTCAGCAGGAGCAACCAGCAACGACCCTCTTTCACTTGCAAAAGGTTATCCTCAAAGAACCATTTTCGATAACCTTGACGACGAAGATATCTCTTTCGGTATATACTACCAGAATATCCCGGCGGTACTGTTTTACCGGGGTCTAAGGAAACTCAAATACGTGTCTAAGTTCCATAGTTATGGACTCTCTTTCAAGGATCATGCTAAGAAAGGGAAGCTCCCTGCCTACACTGTGATTGAGCAACGTTACATGGACACCATCTCGGAACCGGCTTCTGATGATCATCCGTCCCATGATGTCTACCAAGGACAGGTTTGTTTTATTTATTTTATATAGTTACGTTTATACAATATTAATATTATATAAAATCTTTTTAACTTAAAACTTGGTATGATATTACACATTGCAGAAGTTTATAAAGGAAGTGTACGAGACCCTAAGAGCGAGTCCACAGTGGAATGAATCTCTATTAATTATCACTTACGACGAGCACGGTGGGTATTTCGACCACGTGCCCACACCGGTTCGAAAGGTTCCTAGCCCGGACGGTATAGTTGGACAAGAACCGTTCCTTTTCCAATTCAACCGGTTAGGTATTCGTGTACCAACAATAGCAGTGTCACCATGGATCGAGAAAGGAACGGTCGTACATGGACCAAACGGGTCTCCATTTCCATCGTCGGAGTACGAGCACTCTTCCATCCCCGCGACTGTGAAGAAACTGTTCAACCTATCAAAGCCTTTCCTCACAAAGAGAGATGAATGGGCTGGGACTTTTGAGAACATCTTACAGATCCGAAAGGAGCCTCGAACTGATTGCCCCGAGACGCTACCGGAACCGGTTAGGATAAGAATGGGAGAGGCGAATGAGAAAGCTTTGTTGACTGAGTTTCAGCAAGAGCTTGTACAACTAGCTGCGGTTCTAAAAGGTGATAATATGCTTACAACATTCCCTAAAGAAATAAGCAAAGGGATGACAGTTATTGAAGGGAAGAGGTACATGGAAGATGCTGTCAAAAGATTCTTAGAGGCTGGTCGTTCAGCTCTTGCCATGGGAGCGAATCAAGAAGAGCTTGTCCATATGAAACCTTCCCTCACCAAACGGAAACCTTAAGCTTCAGTTTCCATTCTTCCTTTTAACTTCTATCATCTCTCTCTCTTTAGTTCGGTCTTTTCTTATAAGTCAAATCCCCAA
Organism: Camelina sativa; assembly: GCF_000633955.1. Taxonomy (NCBI): domain Eukaryota; kingdom Viridiplantae; phylum Streptophyta; class Magnoliopsida; order Brassicales; family Brassicaceae; genus Camelina; species Camelina sativa. Next base: position 26,214,300 of record NC_025700.1, on the reverse strand, counting down.
TATCTAATTAATATAAACTGATATTTCTTCCGTTTCAAAATATAAGATTTTTTTGAGAAGTTTTTTGTTTCATAATATAATATAGGATGTTTTCAAGTTTGTATGCAACTTTTAGATTAGTTTAGTATTTTATATCATGCAATATTGTTTCTAATTGGTTAAACTCGTTAAAAGTAAGACTTTTTAATCTGCGTGCTTTACTTAAAACATTTTATATTTTGAAACAGATAGAATATATTGTTTGTAAAGTTATATATACGGCAAAGTAACACCTTTCTTAGATAATTTGGTTTTTTTTTCTGGTGAAAACACTTTTCTTTTAAATTTAATACCATGACTATCAACTTTTTAAATGATGTACGTAAACAAAAAAATTAATTTATGGGTGAATATTTGTGATTTAAACAAAAAAAAAATTTTGTGTGTGCAAACGGTGATTTAAACAATCTTTGATACGTCATTTCATAACAAGTCAGTTTCGTAGTTAAAGTTGACAAAATAGACATTTGTGTACTGTTTCTCTACCACATTATAACTTTTTCGATATTCAAATATTTGAGGTGTGACACATATTTTTACACGAAATAAATTTAAGTTAAAAAAAAAACTAAATTATATATTATGTTTAAGACAAATGGATATCGGTTCCAGCATAATAGTTTTACTTATAAATTTTTTATTTGAATTGATTTGCGAATTGTTACCTGGTAGACTATTATGAAGTGAGAATAAACATTGAAAGAGATATTTTTTTGACTACTTATAAAGTGAGAATAAACATGAAAATAAATACAAATTTGACTATTAACAAAGTGTGAACATATTGAAGAGATAATGATTAAATCTGTTGATACAGCGGTGCATACTTTTGTCATGTCGTGTTTTCGGTTGCCTAAGGAGGTTATGCGAAAATTGACGAGTGCAATTTCTAATTTCTAATTTCTGGTGGAGCTCGTCTGCACAGTCTAGCGGGTTACATTGGGTGGCGTGGGATAAACTGTGTCATGCTAAAGATGCAGGGGGTATAGGTTTTCGGTGCCTGGATGATTATAACATCGCTTTGCTGACAAAGCAGCTTTGGCGTTTAATCACCGTTCCGGATTCACTTTTTGCACGAGTATTTAAAGGACGTTACTATCGACATTCTAATCCATTGGATCCAATTAAATCTTATTCGCCGTCTTATGGGTGGCGAAAGATAGTTTCTGCTCGCTCTCTGGTTAATAAAAGACTTATTAAACGGGTAGGATTTGGTGCGACCATCTCTGTATGGACTGACCCATGGATCCCTGCTCAATCCCCGAGACCAGCACTGAGTATAGGGTTACCTTTTGATCCTATGCTCCGAGTTACAAATCTTATTGACAGGAGTTCCAATTCCTGGGATATGGTCCAGCTTACGTCTACGTTTGTGCCGGAAGATGTAGCTATAATATCTGCTTTACCACTGCGACAACCGGATAAACTGCTAGGATGACATTTTACTAAGTCTGGTAAATACTCGGTTAAATCAGGGTATCACACTCTTCGCTCTAACTTGATAGCTTCTGCCGGTCCGAAGATTTTTGGACCGACTTTGGTGCCCCTTCAAGCCTTTGTGTAGAAAATTCGGTGTCCTCCAAAACTTCGGCACTTCATGTGGCAAGTGCTTTCGGGTTGTGTGGCGGTTACAGCTAATTTACGGACACATGGTTTGAGTTGTGATGCTACCTGTGGGCTTTGTGGTATTGGGGAGGAGACGATTAATCATACCCTCTTTGAATGTCCGCCAGCTTGCCAGGTTTGGGCCTTGTCGCAGTTTCCGATGGCTCAGGGTGTCTTCCCCTCAGCCTCAATTTTCACAAATATGGATTTTTTTTTCTGGAGATTCCCAAATGTTCAAAATCAGGAATATTTTCCATGGATTTTGTGGTATATTTGGAAGGCCCGGAATGATAAACTTTTTAGTAATCTGGACTCCAATCCCCTAGCCATCTTGCGGTTGGCGGAGGATGAGGCAAAAGCATGGGCTCTGGCTCAGACGGATGATGTGGTCTTAACACCGGCTATTGCCGGTACGGCGTTCCCCTGTGGGAGGGTGAGTTTTGGGGTTTATAGGTCTTTCTCAAGATATGTTTGTTATGTTGATGGTTCGTGGAAAGCAACAGATCTTTTTGCGGGAAGAGGATGGTTTTGCACGTCGCCTTGGGGCGATGCCCCCACTATGGGTGCTGCCAATCTTCGCCGCAGTCTCTCTCCTCTTCATGCCGAGGTTGAAGCCCTTATCTGGGCTATGCGATGCATGATTGGGACGGATAATCAATCTGTCGTTTTTCTCACTGACTGCTCTAACTTAGTGAAGATTGTGTTTTCGCCTTCCGAGTGACCAGCTTTTACACCTTACTTGGAGGACATCCAGGCGGATAGAGAGGAGTTTGTCTCCTTCTCCCTAGTCTATGTCCCTCGCTCTCAGAATGGTAAAGCGGATAATCTGGCGCGACGTGTTCGCACTGTTCCGCACCTAGTTACCTATGTAAACAATGTTCCTTTGTATTGTCTCCTTTGAGCCAATCTTGTACTCTGCTATAAAAAAAACAAAAACAAAGTGTGAACATACATGGAAAGAAATAAAATTTTGACTAATGTGAGAACAAACATGGAAACATATTTTTAAAAAATTGACTATTAACAAAGTGTAAACAAACGTGGAAAGTTATAACATTTTGACTAATACTAAATGAAAAGCAATGTAGTCAACTAGTGTCTCAATATTATAAATAGATACGTTTTCATTCGAACCCATTATAAACATAAATAAGAAAAAGTGAAAGTAGAAAAATGGGAAAGGTAACTAGCATAGCATTGTTCATGATCATATTAGCGGTAATTGTGATAGAAGGCGAAGCAAAATCGGCGATAGAATGCAATAAGATTTGTCGAGGGCATTGTCAACGTTCATCACCGGCGTCAGAATGTGTGGCTTGTCTTAAAAAATGTTACGAATCTCCACCAGTTCTAGTTAATTAGAACTAGGAACTCTGTCATGGAGTATGAAGAAGAAAAATATCAATAAAGAATGTTGTTTGTTTCTTCGATTAACTTAATACTATAAAAGATATACATGATTATATAGATGGAGAGTAATCGAGAGATTTTAATATTTTAATGTAACTGTTTAGTAATAAGATGATAAAATATATATTTGTCCTCTTCTATGCTTAAACTCAGTGCCCGCTCAAATATTTTCTACGTCCCTCGGCAAAAAGTTTAAAATAGTTCCTTTAATACATCAAAGATTATTAAAAAGTTCCATTTTTAAAACTATTTTATGCATCCATTTTTTTATACAACATTTTTTTTTTAAAATCTATATGGACCCTTTATTCATAGATTTTTTTGTTTGGACCTCTTTTATTCATACAACTTTTTGTTTTGGAAGTTTGATAAACGTGAGAGGGTTCACAATGCTCACCCTTGTAGTTAGAGCCGACACTATTAAACTATTTTTTTTAACACTTTTGTTTAATTATTATCTTACATAATTTTATTGATAGTACCCCTTCTTTGAAATATTTCAATGTTCCGGGCCTTTATGGAGAACGCTTCTCCTATTTGATTATGCATATGCCTAAGGTGGAAGAAGCAAATCTTACTGTTGAAGGTATGTAAAATAGCTACCCCAATGGAGATGCTCTTAGAAGCATGTTTTTCCTTTTCTCGTTTTATTTTGTGGTGTATATCTGTAGAAGATGTTTTTTTGGCAATAGAAATCGCATGCAATGGAGATAAAGCTTCTTCATATACATATGAACGTTAAAAGATAAGGGATAATGGATTTGGAAGTTAGAGAGAGATTAATATTAAAGAATGATTTGTAGTATCTCTGGAATGGAAGTAGAATTTCTCTCACTTTGATATTATTGACAAAAAGGTAAAATAAGTAGTAACCTATCATCTTATTCTAATGAAAGTATTTGCTATTTTGTGTGAGCGATTAAAAAATAGATAATTTGTCTAAAATAAGGACTTTTATAAGAAAGGAATAGTTGATTGTTCTCATCATACTTTGTTATTTCGTAATTGAGGGTTTGGGAGGAAGAAGAAAGAAAACTGCTTTCTGAAGAAGGTGGAGGTGCCGAGGGAGTTCCAATTCTTCTTCCTCCTCCTCTTCTTCTTCCTCATCGGTTGATTACTATTTTATAAGTATTATTATACAGTTCTCCTAAGTATTAATTTTGTTGATTTTTTTAGGTTCAGGTAACCCATTAAGTTTATGCATAATTGCTATATCTTTCCACATTATTCCAGTTTTTGTTTTTTAATATTGGATTTTATAAGGGTTTCATATTCTTATAAATCTAGGTTTTTTGAATCCAACTCTCCATTTCTCTCTCTTGATTTCGGTAAAATGGTTTCAAGTTCTTAAACAAGAGAGAGGAATTGTTTATGTCACGTGGAATTGGTTATATCATCCTTTAATTCCAATTGGCTATATATTTATCATTTATTTCCATTTATGCTCCAAAAAACAACAAAAATAATACAACCTAAATGCTTCTATACTTATTGATCACTTGTATATCTTTCTTCTTGTTTTTCAAATCTCTATGCCTACCTACATGGGTATCTAAAACCAAAACCTTGTTCTCCTTCTACTTCTACAAGAATCCTTTCATGAAAATCCTACACCCGACCACACCAGACCTAGCCTCTCCAGTTCTTAACCAAATGTCGATTCTTGACCTTCCGGACCTTCCTTTCGACTGCATTCTCGACCTTCTTCCTCCCTCTGAACTATGTAGCTTGTCTAGGGTATGTACCTCCTTGAGAGAGAGATGTGTGAGCGATTATTTGTGGGAGAAACACTTGATAACCAAATGGGGAAAAATTCTTGGACCTGCTGCTCACAAAGAGTGGCAATGCTATAGATCTTCCCCATATCATCTTGATTCTCCTCATCACCAAACTGGACATCCTTGGTTGGCCAAAATCATATCTCTGATTCGATCTCATTCTTCCATTTTTCGAGATGATTATCGGAGGATGATAGATGCACCTTCTGTGTCACTTGATTCTACCATGAGCTTCTACCTTTCTCTTGAAACAGGTCGATTTTGGTTCCCAGCTCAAGTATACAACCGTGAGGTAATCATCAATTTCATAAACATATATTTATCCATTTTGTACCATCATGGATTTGATGAAAGTAGTATATGATTTTTGGTATGTAAAAAGCAGAATGGACATGTAGGGTTCATGTTGTCATGTTATGATGCTCAGCTAAGCTATGACACTCACACTAATACTTTTCAAGCTAGGTACAAAATATCTCTTGTCCATAGAAAATACAATTTTTTTGCGTATTCTTCATCAAAAGTTGTAAACTAGCTAGACTCTATTGTGGATTTTAGGTTTCCACCACATGGTAGAAGAGCAATTGCGGTTGAAAAGGATGTGACATGGGAGAGGATAAGAGCAGCTCCCATTGATGCATCACCTCATCATCTATATATATCAGATTCTTTAAAGGAGTTGAAACCTGGAGATCACGTCGAGATCCAGTGGAGAAGAAACAAAGAATTTCCTTATGGTAAATTATAATCTAATGCTTGTTGTTTGGAAATAATCTGATTTTAAAGCAAGCTTTGGGTGATGTTGTTGTGTAGGATGGTGGTATAGTGTTGTTGGCCACTTGGATTCATGTGATGGCAATCTCAACCATTGTCATTGCCATATTAGTGGTGAGTTCTCGGCTACATATTCTATGGTTTAGAAATGGAATTTTGGTTGGCGTGTGTTTAAAAATTGGATTTCACATTCAAATATTTACTCATATCCTCAGCTCACAAAGGCTTTTAAATTCCCTAAAATTAGTTGAATAAAGTGAATATTTAAGAGACGATGATTCTTTTATCACTCCTAAAAAAAAAAATTTACCCTCTTTTGTTGCATCAGAATCACCACAAAACGTAAAGTCAATTAAACAAGGACAAGGTTTTCGAATTTCTTGCTGTCCTCTTGCATCAGAATTCAACATAACCCCATAATCATGTGACATTAACCTTTCTATATTAATGTTGTTTCCAAATTAAAGATTTATGCATGTATTCACATGTTGTACTAAATGGTTAATTGTTGATGAATTAATAATGGTGAAAACAGAGATAGTAGTGCTGGAATTTAAACAGTACACGATTGGATCAAGGTGGAGAAAAACAATGATCAGCAGGAAAGATCATAGAGAGAAAGGTAATGAGGAAGACGGATTCTATGGAGGAATACGAAAGCTAAATTGTAAAGAAGATATTGCAAGGTGGACATGTCTCTGGCCATCATCCTTCTTGGAGTAGAATTGTTGTGTAGGATGTCAATTTTAGAAGTGTTTTTTTTTTTTTTTGTCCAATATATAATTGATCGTTAATTAATTATTTATAAAATATTCAAATTATACATGAAAATATTCAATGGTTTTTTTCATTTTTGACATTTTGTATTTCCTTTCTTTTTTTGGTCAATGGCAAACTTGAAAAAAAAATAAATAAATAAAACCCAAAAAATATATATTAGAAAATTAAAACGGTTCAGTTTTGCTCTCTAATTTGGGGCTTCGTCTGGTAATGACGACATTGTCCGGCCAACCGTCTCTGCCACAGATGCATAGTCTCTTCTCAAAGCTCAGACCTTTCCTTTCTCATTCGCCGTCTTTCACAGCTCCGTTCACTCGCCGGCGAAGTCTCGCGTTTAACGCTCTTCCTACGACGAAAGCTATCGACGCGGCGTTAATGAAGGAGAAATGGTTGGATTCTCTCTCTCTCACCTCACTAGATGAAGATACGACTCAGCAGAGTTCTGAGTCAAGCTGCGTCATTGGGATTGACCCTGATTTGTCCGGTGCCTTGTCTCTTCTTAAATTTGACCACTTGGGTTCTTCTTCTTCTGCTCAGGTTAGTCACTAGACTGGTGAACGTTTTAGGGTTTTTTTTTCTTCTTTTCAATTGATTAGGGTTACAAAAAGTATCTATCTTTTCAATTGAACAGAATCAGAGTTATTACCAGAGTTGATTGAGTTATTACAGAACAGTTTTAAAGTTTACATGGTTCAGTTGTAATCTGTGGGAAATCTTCTGAACCTTTGATAGACTCAGACTTTGCTAACTGAAGTTGGTTTTGTTTTGTTAAATCTGGAGTAGGTTTTTGATACACCTCACATCCCAGTTTTAGTTGGGAAAAGAGTAAGAAAACGTTTGGACGCAAAGTCAATTGTGCAATTGATTCAGAGTTTAGATGTACCTTCTGGTAAGACTATTTGTTTTTTACATTGGTTTTTTTGTGTTCTTTGGGTGAGATTTAGAAGAAGTTTTTTACATCTTTTGTGTTCAAATAATGTAGGAAGCAGAGTATATATAGAACAATCGAATCCGTTTCCCAAAGATGGAAAACAGGTTAATACAATACTCATTTCATTTTTCTTCAGTTTTTGTGTGTGTTTTGTTTTGGTTAAAACTGAAATGTTTGTGTTTGTGTCTTAGGGTTGGTATAGTGGAGGATTCGGATATGGGTTATGGATAGGAACACTTGTTGCTTCAGGCTTTTGTGTCATTCCAGTCTCTGCATCTTTATGGAAGAGGCATTTTCAACTTGCCAGTGGTAGTAGCACAAAGGTGGTTTGATCTTTAACTGTCAAACTTTTGTTAAAAACTATTGTCCAAGCACTTTAAAAACAAATCCCTCAAACGCTGACAAAGTTTACAATTTTTGTTACAGGACGATAGTAGACGAGTTGCAGCAGAGTTGTTTCCATCACTTAGTTCGCAACTTAAGAGAAAAAAGGATCATGGTCGAGCTGAAGCACTGCTCATTGCGGCATATGGTGAAGCCCTTAGAACAGAGAAGCTGTTGATTCCGCCACAAGAACTGGTCCCTCAGATTAACTACTTAGAAAACCAGTTAGTTGAGGTTCAGTAATGTTTTAGTTTTCTTGGCTCAACTCTCACTAATTAAACAATTACAATTTGGAGTCTACTCCTAACTCTACTAACTATATAGTAGCCAATGATGTATCTGTATAGAGCAAGTTAACTTGCCTCATTCAGGTTTTAGATCTTGCAACACACAAATTGCTGTCACGTCTCTATTAAAGTGTGGGAGAAGATTATTATCACTACATTTGTTCAGTCATCCACCTTAGCACCTTGCTTGTGGGTGATTGTTAATATAAAGCGCGACTACTTCCACAAATCAAGTTCATTCATACAAACCATACAAGGTGTACAAAGAACACAAACAAATTTTACAAGAATTGATAACAACACGACAAAAAAATAGACAGAGATTTAACCATTTTGGCCAAAGGCTACACAGATGCAGACATGTAAGATGTAACAAGTGAAAAGGTAAGAGGCTTTTGCTTCTTGTATTCGTTGTACCGCAAAAAGAAGTAACCCAAATATTCAAACTCAATGGGAGACATCCTTGCCTGTTCCAAGAAATTTGTACAAGTTACATTAGCTTAATACAAGCTGTTATCATAAAGCAAATATACTAGATGACTTAACAAGCGCACCTGGATGATCGCCCATATTGCCCAGTACAAATGAGAAGCTAATTTGTATGCATCTGTCTCTACGAAGACTGATTCTACTTCAGCAACACTGACCTTAACCCAAGCAATTCAAATATAATTCTTAAGCTTTGCACTTGGCAATAAATATTTTGCAATAGCCAAACTTGTTTCAAAAGAACGCAAAAGTGATGTTTTGCGACATATTACTATGTATCTATTAAAAACAAACTGTCTTGATTCCAAACGCCTGATATGTTCTTACCTCGTCTGGTTTGTCTGGCTGCAAGTAATGCTTGATGAAATGATATTGTTCCTCTTTACTTGGGTACCTACGAAGAAACCACAACACGCAGTTAGTTATGTTGAGAATTTTTTATAGAAACAATAGAAGAAGTCCAGGAAGTTGAACATACAGGCTGTAATCACAGTCGTATCCTGCATATTCATTGAAATGATTTCCGATGTCGAAGCCTCTATAGTTGTATGATCCATACTCAAAATCAATCAAGTATAGTTTCTCTAAATATGGATAAAGAGAATCAAGTTAGAATCTAATTATCGTAACTACTTCAATACAGAATAAATCATTTAAGCCAAACCAAAAGATCATTGTTATACAACTCTTAAAGTTGGTTCTGGGATCTTGTATAGAACCATCTCACTATTAAGATCAATAATTAAAACTAAAATACAATTTTTCTGGTAAGTGACCCTAAGTTTTAGTACCTATGTCTGTCATAATAGCTGAAAGATGTACAGAGAAGAAAGAATTTTCTTACCTTCTTCGTCATTCAGCATCAGGTTTCCTGAGAGTAAATCGTTATGAGCGAACACCACAGGTGCGTTAAGTAAGCCTGTGAATTCCTGACCAATCATCAGAATTAGCAGATATTATCAACCCAAAGCAGAGAATAAAGTTTAGATTACAGAAAGAAACATTTGCAGATTTTTGAACAAGTGTTACTGCATAGGATAAGCACCAGAAGACCAATTCTTCGACATCATTCAAAGATGGTCACAATTTAGCACATCACAATTGTTTCTGTCATTTTGTGCAACAAAAATGACTACAAATTCCAACATGAAAGATATACTATTACTTGTATTGTTTGGTTTCCAGGAATAACTTGACAAGTTGATTTTTCAAACACCAGCAATGGAGTATCATAAGACATCAAGACCACATACACAGGGCAGAAATACAAAAACTTTACTGAGGAAAAGGAAATACCCTGAGTTCAATAATTTCTTTATGCAGTTCTTGAAACGAAATTGTCTCAAAGAGCTTCTGCTTGTCAGGCTCTTCAAACCTAAGAGTAGATGCTGCAAGTAAGGGTACCGGGCAGACGTAGAAATTGCATATGAGATGATTTGTAGCCAACGCTCATTGAAGGAGAAAAAAATATAACAGTAATCAAAACAAAAAAAAATTGTAAGACCTTTTTCATAGAACTTCAAGATATCAACCCACAACTGAGGTTCCTTGGAACCTGGTATGTCCACTTTATGAAACTTTCCAAGCTCTTTGGCAATTTCCGCAGAAATCTTTGGCTCTCTCATGTCTGCCCACAACAAAAGAGAAATGAGATTCATTTGAAGTGCATAAAACAGAATTCGACTGAACAGCTCGTCCACTATTATTACAGTAAACAAATGAAACACAAGACTGCAAAGTCCATAGTTTAAAGAGATGTTCCACCAATGTTAATGAGGAGCAATGCCAATAATTCCATAGGATAGAAGTATTCTTCACAAGAATTGAAGCTTATCCATTTGTTATTTTTTCTTGTGGAGTCAAACCTTCATTCGATTTGTTTAACCATGTGAATGTCCAGGTAATCCACTTACATATTTTAAAGATATTCTATATTCCGCTACAAGAATTTAAAATGCATACCTGATGGCTCTAAGGTTCTTGCATTGATGAATGATTGCACCATGCCATTTCCAAATCCACCAAGCAACTTGGCACCAAATCCAGCAGCCGAGAGATACTTGATAGCCTATTGAAGATGAGAGGAGCATATAACGAAAAAGACAAATGACAAAACTTCAAATGGTGCAAGAGAAATAACAGGAACACTAGCAGATTTTTTTTTTTTTTGATACATCAAGAAAAAACGAGCAAAAACTCTGCCATGATCGGATGTAAGGCTGAATCTTCAAGTTGACATCACGAGAAGACAAATAATTCAAATAACAGAGAAATTCTTGGTAACACAAACTAAGAAATCAAAAAGACAGACCAGAACACAAGGGGAAGGGACTTATGATATAATATGAATAAGGGAAATTACCAGTATCTCTCTCTCACGGTTAATAACATACTCCGTGTTAGGCCCATACAGTCGAACTGTTACAGATACTTGTCTATCTGTGTCTTCCTTCACAGAAACCTTGAGCACTGCCAGAATAAAAGATGTAAAAAATAATGCTGAGTTCCGATCCAACACACATTTCTATGAACAATTGAAAACCAACATTGCAACAAGGTAGAATATGAACATTGACAAGTAAACTTGTAAAGGAAAGAAGGTGATATAATGGAAACTCACATAGATTTGTGATGCCTCCTGATACTCTCTCGACAGAGAAGAGTGAATCATGAAGCTCTCGCCAATTCTTGAACAGATCTTTACATAGCTCTCTGTAAAGAAAGCAGCAATTAGAACCCAAAATAAAATAAAAAAAAAGGTTCAAGATAGCTTTTATCTCTCTCTCTTCCGACAGAAAGAAACAAGACTCATGCCACATTCATATTCATTTTTTTGACTAATACGCCATGAAAACGAGACAATAACAAGAACTATGAGTCAACAACAAAGCAGTCTAATCACTTTTGTCTCCTTTTTTGTAACTATGTATGTCATCACAAAGCGCTTTACAACAACCACAGCCCTCCACCATAGAAACAACAAATCCCAAGTGTAAAGAAAATAGCAATAAAGCCAACTTCTGGGTTCTCTCTAGGTCAGAGACTTGTTCCTCAAATCCCAATATTAGAATGGAAAACAAAAAAAAAAAAAGCAAATCGAAAGCAAACGGGGAACAATAGAAGGAAACGAATGAGAGAATTGGGAAAAGACGAACATGATACGAGGAATCATGAGAGGAAGAGGCAAAGACGTATCGACGACGAACGAAGAATATGGAATCTGTTGGGCGTTGTCGTTGCCGTTAGCTCCTCCTCCTCCTCCATCTTCGGCGTTGGCTAATGCCCATATATTATTATTATTCTTCGCTGCTCCCATTTTCTTTCAATAAAGTTTCTCTTCTTCTTCTTCTTCTTCTTCTTCTTCTTCAACAACAACAACAATAAAGATTCTTTTTTCTTTTAGATCTCAATTAAATGTTGATTCTGTGGTGTTTCCCCTAATTTAACGCATCTTATATTTTTATATATATATATATATATATTTGTTTTTGTATGTCGGCATTTTGATATTAGGGATAAGTCATTTTAACATGTGCCGTACAAGTTTTTTATATATTAGGGATGTTTTTGAAGATTTTGTCAAGTTTTTAGTATCCTTTTGACCTCTATCTATCTTAGTCAACAAATCAATTTTGCTTTGCCTTGGGATTATTGTTATATAGTATATGATTGTGTGTCTCTGCTCAACAGTTTAAGTTTCAGAAATAATCAATCACGTTTGGGGTAATCACGGTGGAAATAATCATATGATTGTACTCGATCCCTCTCTAGTCAACACTTTGAGCAATCGGGAATGCTCCTTTGTTTGCACTTCTATCCTCTTTGTGTAATCTCCGAAAGGGGATGAGATTTAACCCTCTACCAACAAAACCTCTGATTCGCATTTAAAAGAAGGCTAGGCTTCTGGTCTGAGAACAGTTTGTATCAAATCTTTTGACTCTCAGTAGCGAGAAAGAATCACTCTCCTAATCGTGAGACTTCTCAAATTTTTTATTACCCAAAAGCCAACATTCCAATTCCATTTCATTATTTGAGACTACTATGTTACTAAAGGCTCCTCCCTTCCAGTGTGGAGTAAAACTGCATGTACTTTCAAAATTTCTAAGAACCCAAGCACCTCCTCCAATATTCCAAGCATAATTTTTTTGGCCAGAATTATGAAACTACGTCGTCGATATTGAATTCCATAATATTTTTATTCATTACAAAACAAAAAACACAATCCATGTAAAATACATAAATTTTAAGTTTTGTACGGAGTGACCAAATATATAGAGGTAAAAAATGAACATTTGAACATACCTAAATATTTGTAAAAAAAATACAACTATTAAAATAAAATAATTCTAAATGAAACACTATAAAAACACATAAAACTGCAAAAAAATTACATCTTATCAAACTATAATAAAATTTTCATTTTATTACTTTATAGAATTTATAAATTTACGTTATCTACAAGACTGTTTTTTTTTATTAATATATCTTATTAATACATTTCTTATTAGCAATAATAATGACACACAAAAAGATGATGGGTTCTCGGAGTCTTGACTGTGAAATTAGATGGATTTCAATTTTCTTCTGAAACCGGTTAAAATCAGATAACCGAAAAAGCATCGGTTTGGTCTGCTCTCTAACGCTAATCACTTATTCCCGGAACCGCCGCCCGCAGCTGTAGTCATCACTCATCAGACGCAATTGTTGCCGCACCCCTCTGACAAAGTACCTTCAACTCTTTGCATAGTTTAACTTCGAATTTGGGATTTGTTGCAACAAACTTTATATGAGTTTTTGGAATCTGATAAAGTTTAATTATAATCTGGTTTAGTTTCTGCAATCAAAGATGGGTAGCGAAAGTGAGAAACGGAGAGAAGCAAATAAAGAAGAGGAAGAAGAAGAAATAGTCTGTTTGGAGTCCTTCTTCATCAACGATGAGTAATTTTGTTACAGAAACAAAAAAAAAATTATACAAATTTTTGTTTAATTTGGTTTTTAACCTTTGATCAAGTGTTAGGTTATGGTTTCCTTAGAGACATGTTTGTTTTGTCTTTTTTTTCCCGATGCAGTTATCAGTTGACCAAGTTTACGTTTGGTTCTCATGTTCTTGAGCTCTACTGTCTCCAATCAGCTTCAAGTGAGTTTCTTTTTTATTTATCTTGAATCAATCTTGCATTGTATTTTTGCTTCTTAGATTAGAAAAAAGGAGAAAACTTTATTGGCATAACCTTTGATTTGGTTGTTGTGAGGTTTGTGTTATGATCAGAGTTGAACTTATGTTGTGCATATGCTCTTCAAATCTTCATGAAGTTATTGTTAGTCAATGTCGAGTCACTGATCTGTATACGAGGCTGGTGTATTCTTTGAACTTTTATATTGCCATTGAAAGACTATGTAGGATCAATTAGAATTCAGAGATTTTTTTTTATCTCCACCCTTGTGTAGTATTGTATTGCAGTATCTTTTTTCTTAGATGAAAATTTTGAAGTAATAATTGCTGTGAGGTTTGAGTCATCTGATTAACAAAGACTAAGCACGACCCATTTTTGTTAATTTTTATTCATCGATCATTTTTGACTGGTGTATTCTTTGAAATTCCTTTTCCAGTGAAAGACTATTTTATGAGTAATGAGAGTTCAGCGATTTTTATCTCTATCCTCGTAGTTTATATCATAAAAGCTATATGCTGTTACATAACAGGATGTCTAAGTTGTTTGTGGTACAGCTGATTTTGATTTAACAGGGCAGCTGGTTTGGCCTGGTGCGATGCTTATGAATGGTTATCTCTCAGAAAATGCTGAGATTCTCCAGGGATGTTCAATTTTGGAGTTGGGATCTGGCGTTGGTTTGTGCTGTTTATGACCTTTTCTCATTTTCCATTTTTATTGGACCACACTAATGCATCTTGTTTATCCTAGTACTTAATGGTGAATCACCACCTGTGCCTTCATCTATATTGAATAATTTCCTGGAAGAGTTGGTCTTAGCAGTCTGCCCTTACCTGAATTTACCATCTTTCACATATATAAACTCCTAAATGTGTGCTCTTTCTTTGGTCTTTGAGAACATAATGGAAGGACTAGTTCCTTAATTTGCTTAATGTTCTTCCAAAGCTTAAAAATACGTTTTCTTCTTCTGGTTTAATTCCTGTGTAGTTTCTAATCTTTAAACTTCTTTAACTCAGGGATAACTGGAGTTCTCTGTAGCAAATTTTGCCGTAAAGTTATTTTTACTGACCATAACGATGAAGTGCTCAAGGCAAGGTTGCCTCCCTGAAGAGTTGCTCTAAAAATTCATATCATTGGTAGAATATAATCAAGTTTTATATAACTTTTCAGATACTGAAGAAAAACATCGAGCTGCATGGACATTCCAGCGGTCCTAACCCCTCAGCTGGTGAGAAAATAAAATCAACCAAGCTATCGATTCTCATCATTCATGTTAGCAAAGGGTTCTGTTTCACATTTCTATCTACAGAACTAGAGGCTGCAAAGCTAGAATGGGGAAATAGTGATCATCTAGGTGAAATTTTACAGAAACACAATGATGGCTTTGATCTTATCCTTGGAGCTGATATCTATATCCTTATGTTCGATAACAATTTTTTTAATCTATCTGCATAGTACAGTGTAGTGTTATTGATGCCATTCTGGTTTTGGTCCGGATTCGGATATATAGAAAAATACATCTTTAGTTCGATTTTACAAAGAAATTATGGTTTTAATCGGTTTAATACAGAAAAAAATAAACCTGAAGTGGTAAATCTTATGTTCAGTTCAGATTTGGTTTAGTTCAGATCAGTTTAACTATATTTTAGTACTCCTATGATTTACACCAGAATGAAAAGAAAGAAAAAAAAAGCCTTGACAATACGTAAGCTTTCAGCAATCAAGTGTGCCATTGCTATTTGACAGTGTTGAGCAGCTTCTGCGGATCAGGGGACACGGAAACTGCAAGTTCATTCTAGCATACGTATCACGGGCTAGACAGTAAGTTTGTCAGCCACCAACTTTTGCAATTTCCCTCATATGGCTGCAATTTTCATATGATTTAAAACATCGTTTCAGGATGGATTCTGCAATCTTGAGAGAAGGTGCTCAGCACGGGATGCTGATGAATGAAGTTTCTGGGACTCGGTGTACCGTAGGAAACTTGAAAGGAGTCATATATGAGATCACTCTTCAATAGAAGAAGAAAGGAATTTGTGTTCTTGGAGTAGTTTTACTTCCCTTGATACCTGAGAATTTTTTTTTACCATGGATTCTTTTTAATATTATTTTAGGATGCATACATTTTTTGTGAACTCCTTTACTAAAAGTTACTGTTTTAAAAGTATAAACAACTAGATTAGGACCCGCCCGATGTGAGGGTTTAGAGTTTTTAAAATAAAATTAAATTTAACAAAGAATTTAAAGTAAATATTTTTAATAAGTAAAAACTATCTATAAAAGTCAATAGATACACCGAAGTGTCTAATATGGTATTTGGTGTAAAAAGTGTGATTCTGTGGTTGAGACTATTAATCATGTTTTCTTTGAATGTCCTCGCTCTTGTGAAGTTTGGGATTTATCTCCGACTCATGTCTCGTCAGAGGATTTTCCATATGAGTCAGTGTACTCGAATTTGGCTTTTGTTTTCTGGAGCGATAAGTTAGCATGTGAAGAGGCGCTCTCTTTTATGGCGGTCATGTCAGTTCCATCTCTGTCTTCGGATGTCCAGATTTCTTCACCTTGTTGTCAGATTGATGGTTCTTTGAAAGCAGCAACCAATTTGCATTCAGGATTGGACTGGTGGTGTCGCGTTGGTGAAGAGCGAACCTTGTTGTTGGGGGCCAAGTCTCTAAGAAGGAGCCCCTCCCCCTGCATTCAGAGTTAGAAGAGTTGTACTGGGCCATGGAGCGGATACGTGATGCAGGGATCGCTTGTCAACATTTCGAGACTGATTGTGATGAGTTACTCACTATGGTTCAGTCCCCTAAAGATTGGCCGTCCTTCTCCAACGTGCTCGATGAGTTCAACTAGCTGGAATCCTTCCAACTATTCTCCATCTCTTGGTTCCCGCATACGTCAAATACGAAGGTGAATTGTCTTGTCCGTGTTTCGCATTCTCTTATCTCTGAAGTTTCTTTTGTAAATCCCTTCCCTCCAGGCTTGGGCAACTAACCAAGGAATTTTATTTTTATTTATTGTTTGCATGAAAAAAAAAAGTAAACCTATACACTTTTAGTTAAGAAAAATGTTGTAGATGAGTTCAAATTTATTAAAATTAAATTAAATTTAACAAAGAATATATGTTTATATAATTATTTTCGTAAGTAAAAACAATGTATATAAGTAAAGAGATAAACTTTTAGTTATAGAAAATAGTTGTTTTTTTTTTGCTATAATACACTAATGTATATCCATTTACAAAATCTACATTACCACTTGAAGTGTATTTGTATACACAAATATATTTTACTGTTAAAATATACTCATTATTCTTTATTACTACCAACAAATTGTCTTTATGAAAATATTAAATAATCTATTGTATGTCTCTTCGCTTTAACATTTTTATAGTTACAAAAACGCATACATTACTCTTACATACTCCTATCTTATATGTTACAATAGCAATCGTTTTAAATAAATTATTTGATTGGTGAAAAAAATATGAAATGATCTATTTTTATTTTAAATCTTTTACTTCAAAATCTCTTTCTTTATGTAAAGGTAAATATTTACATTTTTCTAGAAATAGTAGTTAGTTGTATAATTTTCACAATCATATTTTTTTATCTAATATAAAAAGTAATCATTTTTCTTGTAAAATTAACAACTTAAAATTAAAATAAGTAAACAATATTACAATTTCGAATTTTTTGATATATATATATATATATATAATTTCCTTATAATGATATTTTTTTTTATGGTAGGTTTTGAATTTTTACATTTTTATTTTCTAAAAATNGTTTATATAATTATTTTCGTAAGTAAAAACAATGTATATAAGTAAAGAGATAAACTTTTAGTTATAGAAAATAGTTGTTTTTTTTTTGCTATAATACACTAATGTATATCCATTTACAAAATCTACATTACCACTTGAAGTGTATTTGTATACACAAATATATTTTACTGTTAAAATATACTCATTATTCTTTATTACTACCAACAAATTGTCTTTATGAAAATATTAAATAATCTATTGTATGTCTCTTCGCTTTAACATTTTTATAGTTACAAAAACGCATACATTACTCTTACATACTCCTATCTTATATGTTACAATAGCAATCGTTTTAAATAAATTATTTGATTGGTGAAAAAAATATGAAATGATCTATTTTTATTTTAAATCTTTTACTTCAAAATCTCTTTCTTTATGTAAAGGTAAATATTTACATTTTTCTAGAAATAGTAGTTAGTTGTATAATTTTCACAATCATATTTTTTTATCTAATATAAAAAGTAATCATTTTTCTTGTAAAATTAACAACTTAAAATTAAAATAAGTAAACAATATTACAATTTCGAATTTTTTGATATATATATATATATATATAATTTCCTTATAATGATATTTTTTTTTATGGTAGGTTTTGAATTTTTACATTTTTATTTTCTAAAAATTCAAGAATTTTAGAATTGACATGTGTCAACATCTGAATGATATAATTGACACGTGTCGAGATCTTGTTAATTAGTAATTTTAACCTCTTATAATGATGTTTTTTTTAATGGTAGGTTTTGAATTTTTACATTTTTATTTTCTAAAAATTCAATAATTTCAGAATTAACATATGTCAACATCTAAATGATATAATTGATACGTGTCAAAATCTTGTTAATTAGTAGTTTTGACATTAAACTTTATATAATAAGACAGACATTTGTGGATGCTTTGAACTGAAAGCATAGCTGAAAAATTGTTGCGACAAACATATCTCCTTTATTATATATATACAAGTTGCCACGTCCAATTTCTTGATTTCACCTACTTATCAGTTATTTACTACTAAAACATATACTAAAATTATATTATTTATATTATCTAAACACACTGGCTAACACACTCCACTTATTTGAGGGTCAATTTTTAAATAAATTTCCACCATATAATAATAATTTAATACAAACACTCCTATTTAAAATTTGTTGCTCCAATCAGTAAAGATAAAGAGAGAAAGAAGAAGTTAAAAAACATGTTTTAATTGTTTAAATTGATTTTGTGTTTATAATTTTTATTGAGGTCCAAAATAAATGTGTATCTCCCCAACTCCAAGAGGACTTCCCAACCAGAGAATTAGAGAGGAGATAAACTTGACGCGTCCTTCTTCATCATCCTCCTGCGTCTTCTTTACGTCACCGGAAATCTAATCTTATCGCCGGAGATTCTTCATCCGAACTAATTGCAACGGTAAAATCTCGTCCCCTCTCCTTTTGCAGCATGATTCGCTCCTAATCGGAGACAGTAAAAAATTTATATTGAATTTTATCGATTTCTGGCTAAAAGAAAGAGTTGATTTTGGAATCTTGATTGGATTTTGAACAAATTTGTTTGAGCAATGGACTCTCTGACAATTTTTCTCCAGAAAAAAAAAATGCAATGGAATGGGGCGAGACGAGCCCATTCTTTATGGTGCAAGAGTCTAACAAACAACACTCATTTGCATCATCCTTCTATTCCAGTCTCAACCCATTTTGTCACCACTACCATCATGTCGAGTTTGGAGGAGCCGCTTGGTTTTGACAAGTTGCCTAGTATGAGTACAATGGATAGGATTCAGAGGTTTTCCTCTGGTGCTTGTCGGCCTAGGGATGATTTCGGCATGGGACACCGTTGGATTGATGGAAGAGATTGCACCACCTCTAACAGTTGCATGTGAGAGAAGTTGCCTTTTTCAACAATAATAATCCTTTGAAGTTTGTGATTGATGGCATCTTATCTTTCATTCCTCTTTTAAAATCTGTTTTACTTTTACAGTGATGACGACAGAAGCTTCGGTGGTAAAGAGTCCTTCCCGTGGAGAAGGCATACTCGAAAACTATCTGAAGGAGAACAACATCTGCTTCAGAATATTTCTATTTCAGGGAGGACTTCCACAGTTTCTGCAACTTTAAGGGAATCCAAAAGTTTTAAGGGGGGCCATAAGTATAGCACATTTAGCAATGACAATGGCACGCCGCATATAACTCATAAGGTAAATTTTCTTGATGGAGGAAATAGTTTTTGACATCTATCTACATCAATCATATGCCAATTATCCATTTTCTCTATCTTATTTCGTATTTTCTGTTTGAAATTCATCAGATCTCTAAAGGTATACCAAAGTTTGTGAAGATTGTAGAAGTTGGTCCAAGGGATGGCCTGCAGAATGAGAAAAATATAGTACCCACATCTGTAAAGGTGGAACTAATTCAGAGATTAGTTTCTTCTGGATTGCCCGTTGTCGAGGCTACAAGTTTTGTATCACCAAAATGGGTTCCCCAGGTAATGCTATTATGCTGGTGTTTATGAACTTTATTGTCTCCCTGCAGTTTCATATGATCCTATGTTTGGTATCTCCATAATAAAGCATATAGAGTGACCACTTTAAAGAAATGGTTTTTTTTTTTTACTGTAGATAGACTATAATTTTCTCAGATAAATGAATGTTTCCTTTTTAGAGTTAGCTGCATCTAAATAGTTTTTCAAGATGCAACAATATAGTTCTTGCTACAAGACATTCAAATTGCTTCCGATAGGCAAAATAATGGAGAAAACCATTTTCCATGTAGAGGAACTAATTTAACTGAACAGAAATTTATACTATTTCACCTTGTAGCTTGCAGATGCAAAGGATGTAATGGATGCTGTAAATAGTTTAGATGGGGCTCGATTGCCTGTTCTGACACCAAATCTAAAAGTATGTACCATTTATCTCTTAGGATTCTCAAAGCAATTCTTTGTTTCTTACCTATGAACACCAACATGGACTCCTTGTTTCTTTTTAGGGCTTTGAAGCGGCTGTATCTGCAGGTGCTAAGGAAGTTGCAATCTTTGCATCAGCTTCTGAGTCATTCTCCTTGTCAAATATTAATTGTACCATCCAAGAGAGTCTCGTTAGATATCGTGCTGTTACCACTGCTGCAAAGGAGCATGGGGTTCCCGTCCGCGGGTACGTTTCTTCTAATTTGTCTTGATTGTGTACGTTATCTGTTCCCTCTCTCTGTATAGTATCTAGCAAATGTGGTGCCTAATCAAGCTTTTCATACTTCTGTGCTAAGGCCGTGTGCAAAACATTTTAAACTCTTTTTACCCGGTGATTTAATTTTGGTTTCTCGCTATCCAACCATTTGATAGTTTGTCACCTTATTTCATTTTAATGCGTGAATTGAATCACCGATGGATCATGTTTGGCAAAAATCTAATACGTGTGATAATCTTATCATAGGGAGTGTATGACATAAGTTTTTAAAAATATGGATCATAGACTCATGAACAATTTTGTTGTCCAAACTTCATTTTCCATCAAGCTTGATCCAACTAGTTCAGACTTGGTTTAGTGTCTCATATTATTGACCCATTGAATGTTGTTAGTGGTGGAATCAATCTGTTTTCCAATTATCGACCCTAATATAATACTTATAGCAGAAACAGTTGGTTCTAAATTAAAGTCCATGATTATTTCCCAATGTTGAAGGTATGTATCTTGCGTTGTGGGGTGTCCAGTGGAGGGAGCCGTTCCACCATCAAAAGTGGCTTATGTTGTGAAAGAGCTCTACGACATGGGCTGCTTTGAGATTTCTCTAGGTGACACAATTGGGATTGGTACTCCTGGTAATTTCTTTTCTGAAAATCTTGCATAGTTTAATCAATTGAAATTATAAGAATTGAAGATGTTGAACGGCTTAAATATTAGCTATGAGACCATTACCTAGCCTAGGACTGAATGCAACCGATTTTAAAGCAGTTGTGACTTGTAAGTTCGTTATGGTTACAACAAAGCAGTTCTGGGTTTATGAGAAATGCCTCGGCAGATTATTTTGGGTGTGGATTTCTTGGGCTTGGGTGCTGTTCTCCATTGATCAAGTCCCTCTGTTTGGTGAATTGAATAAATCAGGTTCTGTAGTTCCCATGCTCGAAGCCGTTATGGCAGTTGTGCCTGCCGACATACTGGCTGTTCACTTCCACGACACCTATGGACAAGCTCTTGCAAACATATTGATGTCTCTCCAAGTAAGTCAAGAACTAATCTATGAAACTAATATATTTGGTTATATATATACATTTATGGTTCGACATGTGTTGGTGCAAAAGCAGATGGGAATAAGCATAGTAGACTCATCAATTGCTGGATTAGGCGGCTGCCCATATGCAAAAGGAGCTTCAGGAAATGTAGCCACAGAAGATGTGGTTTACATGTTGAATGGTTTAGGCGTCCAAACCAATGTCGACTTGGGAAAGCTTATAGCTGCTGGAGATTTCATCAGTAAGCATCTCGGCCGTCCCAACGGTTCAAAGGCTGCCGTTGCCCTCAACCGTCGGATCACAGCTGATGCCTCGAAGATATGAGTTCTGTTAAGAGGATTCCCATATTTAAAGTCTTACGAATACGAGAGACCGAAAGGAAGTGGAATACTGTATCAATTTTATATATAAGAATGCTGTATGAGTGATTCATTGTTATAAACGATGCTACTTAAAGGGTCAACGGTTTTCGTACTTGTTTCTTTGCAATGTTCTACAACGGTTTATATGCGGACCAAAATCTAGTATACCCTTGCAATCAAAAGTTTATTCTCATATCCCCTGCAAAAATAACAAATTATTTATTTTTTTTTTTAAATCAAAAATGTGGTTAAAGACAAATAAACCTATATCATTTCTGTTATTTACAGATCCAACCACCTTATACCCACCCAAACCCACAAAATTCGGACAATCCAGTTGAAATCGGATCTCTCCTTTAACTACCCAACTTTTCGAATTCCTTCATTCACAACTCCACTCTCCCTCGTTCAATTCCCGTTAATTATTTTTCTCCCTCAAGTGCAACTAAGGATAACTCGATTCTGGGTAAGTTGAAATAGGTTGGGGTTTTTCGAATTTGGGTTATTTGTTTTTCAAAATCGGGTAATATGGGTTTCGATTTTCGATAATTTGGTTTTCAATTTTGGGGTTTTGTCGATTTTTTTCATGT
>NC_025700.1:26173749-26188643 GCF_000633955.1 Camelina sativa | reverse complement strand
GCGTTCCTTGCTGCTTCCATCGCAGCAGCAATTGCATGCACACACGGATATCTGTCAATATCAAATTGTTTACAGTAGCACGTTTTCCTTCTCAGATCAACCACATAACTACTACCATCAACTCCAGTCACGCTGTATTCCAGAAAATAGCTGTTTAGTTCAGTCACTGGTAAGAGCTTTGCTTCAGAACACCTTGTGTGCATCAGTGTCTCAACAAAAGGGACTAGTTTCTGCTCTTTTGGAGTCTCTAAGGATATCTTCCTGTATTTGTTAAACCATTCAGCCACTTTACTAACAATCGCATCAATCATTGGTAATAACGGGTATGCCCTTGCAAATCGAAAGACACCATTGATAGATTTAACCGTATTAGTGGTGTCTATGTTGTATCTAGCTCCTGGAAAATAACATTGAGCCCATTTGTTCTGTCCTACATAATTATCAAGATAAGTACTTGCAGCTGGATACCTTCTGATAAAATCAGCATAGAGTTTCTCAAACTCAGGCTCTGTGTAAGCCTTAGCACATTCCATGAACTTCGTCGCAACTAAATCCCTGTTCACGTTTTTGCAGCTCAATTTAACATTCTGGGACAAATGATAAATACAATACCCATGATGAGATAACGGGTACACCGTATTTATTGACTTGATTAGGCTTTGATTTCTATCAGAACAGAAGACCAGTTCAGGACAATCTGGTACAACTGATTTCAATTTGCTGAAAAACCAGGTCCAACTTGTATCTTTCTCACCATCAACTACACCAAATGCAATCGGATAATGGTGATGATCCGGATCTTGAGCTGTAGCCACGATTAGTACTCCACCATAGACATTTTTAATACTTGTTGCATCAACAATGATCACCTTTCTCATAGCTTTGAAGCCTTCAATGCACGCTCCCAAGGCGAAGAACAAGTACTTAAACCTCTGTGCTTCATCCAATTCAACAAATGAAATTGTACCTGGGTTCATTGTCTGCAGCATGTGCATATAACAATGCACCAACTTAAAACTATCCTCTGGAGTACCGCGAAGATCATATGCAGCTAGTTTTTTTCCTCTATTTGCGGTCGAGTAAGACACTTTAACACCAACTCTTGATTGAACCAAAGGGATGAGATTTTTGGGAGTTGGAGTGTCTATCAAACATGGGTAATCTTCACGCAAAACTGATGCAACTAAATGTGGTGTGCCTCTCCTTTTTCTCCTCATTGTACTTGTATCTGACCTCAAGCACGTATGCGTCTTGTTGTAAGTTCTGACCGAGAAACTGTCTGAATTCCCATTCCTCGCAGCTCGTAAAGACCACTTGCAACCCCTTTTAAATTCACAGCATTTAACCACAAACAACATAGTATCCGACTTCACAATAACAAACTCAAAACAGTTCTTGTGTGCAGCTTTTTCAACTAAATCTTTAACTGCTTGCTTGCTTTCAAATTCTTGACGTAAAGTCAAATCCAAACCATCTTCCCATTCACGATTTACAACTGGTGTGACCTCAGAACCTTCAATCATATCACAGTTATCTGCTATTGCTCGTTCTTCAGACTGTTCTTGATAAAGAACCATGTTCCCATCACTATTCTCCATCATCTCAAAACGTTCAGACGGCTCACCTTCATACATCGTGTTCTCATATGTCGCTCTACTACTTGAAATCAACTCCTCATTAAGTGAACAACCTACAGTCCCTCGACTTTGCTCATCCCCCTGATTTATTTCAACATCATTCACGACTTCCACATGCAAAACTTGGAATTGATCTGGATTCATTTCCAAATAACACATCAGATCATCATCATCATGTATGTGTATCGGTCTCTTAGGATGCACTGATTCGGGAACGTAACTCAATTTCAGCTCAGTCATAGTTTCATCAACCTTCGCCTTTCTGCATATTTTCTGCACCAATGCAGAATAACTGACCTCTTCAATAGATGTCTCCATTCTAAGAGATTGATGAACTTTTTCTCTTGAAATCCATCTTAGTTCATTTTCCCTTGTTGCATAATATCCCCCGTAATCAAAAACGATGATTATCCGACGATTATTATTCATTGTGCCTGAAATAAAATAAAAAACTCACATTGGAACCTCTGTCGTGTAAATAGTATTACCAAGTTGTACCAAAATTGTATCAGTTGTACCCGTTTAAGTTGTACCAAACTATTACCAGTTGTACCCGTATCAGTTATACCTAGTCTACCAGTTGTACTACATCGACTCCACAAAATCACTATTTATTTCGGAATATTTTTACGATTCAGTTCGAATGAAGTGTTACAATCCACTTAGTATGCGACCCATTTCGACACTAATACAAATGAGAATAAATTGAATGAGCATTCAAGGTATATATCCTAATTGCTTTAGGATGAAACTCAAGAACCCTAATTGCATTGGTAAATAAACGTAAGAATATCACCTGAATCTTCTGCTTTGCTTTGTTGTTTGCTTCAATCCCAATCTTTTGCTTTCGTTTGGAATCAAATCGATTTCTATGGACTCGAGGGAGAGGAGCAAAAATGGGAGAGCCGGGACGAGGTCGGGAGAGAGAGGGGAGAGAGAGGGGAGAGAGAAGGAACCCGATTGGTGGAGAAAAATTGATGGGGTCTACATGTTTTTAGGGGTATATGTTGGTCCATATGTTGGTCAACCTTTGTCAAAGGGTACTTAGAAAACATAAGGGTATTGATGAATAAACTTTTGATTGCAAGGGTATTGTAGAGTTTGGTCCANTTGGTAGTTTATATGTTAGACGTACGGGACACACATATTAAAACATTTGCGAGAGAATTTGTAAGGAAACGAAAATAATAATGTCGTATTCATTAAATAAAGGGGTTATCTTATTTTCCGTAGAAAAAGAAAAATTATAGATACAGTAAAATCAACCCTAAAATTAGAGCAACTTCAAGGTCCTTTTTTAAAAATGGATCGGAGTATCCCCAGCAGTGTGAATTGTGAAAGGTGTTTTTGTTCTATAAGAGAAAATTAAAAAAAAAAAAAAAAAAAAAAAGCACGGCGGTGGGGTTTAGGGTTTTAAGATTCTCTCATCATCCATCATTCGATAACTCTGTAAATCATTTATTTGATGCGGTTGCGATTGTTTTCTCCAACCTTCTTCTTTTTGATTCGAAGACCTGCCTCTTCGCGTTTCTACGCCGTCTCTGCTTTTAACCCTAATCTCTCAGATTCCGAACAACGACGGGTGAATCATCCTAATAAGCTCAGCCAAGCCAGTCTTCAGCGAATCCTCAATAATAGTACCAGAGATGACCCTAATCTCGCTTTGTCGTTTTTGACACAGCTTAAACAACATGGAGTTTCGCCTAATGTTAATGCTTACGCCACTCTGGTCAGAATTTTATCTACTTGGGGTTTGGACAGGAAGTTAGATTCGGTTTTAGTTGAACTTATTAAGAACGAGGAGCGTGGTTTCACTGTAATGGATTTGATTGAAGCTATTAAAGAAGAAGCTGAGGACGAGGTCTTGATCCGAGTCTCCGGTGCGTTGGTTAAAGCTTATGTTAGTCTCGCTATGTTCGACGAGGCTATCGATGTTTTGTTTCAGATGAAACGATTGAACCGTGTTCCTAGTATCAAGTCCTGTAATTTCTTGATGAGCCGTTTGATTGAGTTTGGGAAAACTGGTATGGTTGTAGCTCTGTTTCGGCAACTTAAGCAGTTGGGTTTGTGTGCAAACGAGTACACGTATGCAATTGTGGTTAACGCATTGTGTAGGAAAGGTGATTTCGAAGGAGCGGTTGGGTTGCTTTTGGAAAGTCCGACCGTGTTTGCTTATAAGACGTTCATTGATGGGCTTTGTGCAAATGGGCAGACAGAGAAAGCTGTTGTTTTGATCAAAAAAATGATAGATGAAAAAGTGCTCGCTGGTGATGATCTTAGAATTGCGTATAGCATGGTGGTTCGCGGCTTTTGTAATGAGATGAAAACGGAAGCTGCTGAAAGTGTTGTTCTTGAGATGGAGAGAAATGGGTTTGGTCCTGATGTTGGTGCTTGCTCGGCGATAATTGTTCGGTACTGCAAGGACATGAATTTACCTGAAGCGTTGGGGTTTTTGGATTTAATGTTGGGAAAAGGTCTGAAAATAAATTGTGTGATTGTGAGTTCAGTCCTGCAGTGCTATTGTAAGATGGACATGTGTTTGGAAGCATGGGAAAAGTTCAAAGAATTTAGCGGCATGAACATTTTCCTTGACAGAGTTTGTTACAATGTCGCGTTTGATGCCTTGGGCAAGCTTGGCAGGGTGGAAGAAGCTGTTAAGTTGCTTCAAGAAATGATGGATAAAGGAATGGTTCCTGATGTCATCAACTACACAACTCTCATTGATGGCTACTGCCTTCAAGGTAAAGTTACTGATGCCCTTAATTTGATTGATGAAATGAGTGGAAAGGGCATTTCTCCTGATTTAGTCACATACAATGTGCTTGTCAGTGGATTGGCAAGGAATGGTTATGAGGAAGAGGCACAAGAAATTTATAAAAGAATGAAAGCTGGGGGTCCAAAGCCCAATGCTGTCACTCACAATGTGATCATTGAAGGCTTGTGTTTTGCACGTAAAGTAGAAGTAGCCGAAGATTTCTTGAGTAGGCTAGAGCAGAAATGCCCGGACAATTATGCCAGTTTGGTGAAAGGTTACTGTGAATCTGGCCTTTCAAAAAAGGCCTATAAACAATTCGTTAGATTGGAACGCCCTCTGAGCAAGAGTGTGTACAACAAACTATTCTTTAGTCTCTGCATGGAGGGTTATCTCGACAAAGCTCTTGACGTACTGAAGAAAATGTGGGCTTATCGAGTCGAACCTGGGAGGAGCATGTGTGGCAAAATGATTGGGGCGTTGTGTGAGATAAACAATGTGAGAGAGGCACAGCTGCTATTTGACACAATGGTTGAGAGAGGACTCATCCCTGATCTGTTTACTTATACAATCATGATTCACACCTACTGTAGGCTGAATGAGTTACAGAAAGCCGATGATCTTTTTGAGGACATGAAGCAGAGAGGAATCAAACCGGATGTGGTAACGTACACGGTTTTGCTTAATAGTTATCAGAAGTTGGATCCAGAGACAGGTTCTGTTCAAGGAGAAGAGCAAAGAAAGAGAGTTTCAGAGTTCTGGAGAAAATTCACAGCTGCCGGCATTGGACTAGACGTTGTATGCTATACAGTTTTGATAGATCGTCAGTGCAAGATTAACAAGATAGAAAAGGCCACAAAACTCTTTGATCGAATGATAGAAAGTGGGCTGGAGCCTGATATGGTGGCTTACACAACTCTACTATCTGGTTATTGTCGCAAAGGATACATAGATAAGGCAGTCGCACTTNCATTGATGGCTACTGCCTTCAAGGTAAAGTTACTGATGCCCTTAATTTGATTGATGAAATGAGTGGAAAGGGCATTTCTCCTGATTTAGTCACATACAATGTGCTTGTCAGTGGATTGGCAAGGAATGGTTATGAGGAAGAGGCACAAGAAATTTATAAAAGAATGAAAGCTGGGGGTCCAAAGCCCAATGCTGTCACTCACAATGTGATCATTGAAGGCTTGTGTTTTGCACGTAAAGTAGAAGTAGCCGAAGATTTCTTGAGTAGGCTAGAGCAGAAATGCCCGGACAATTATGCCAGTTTGGTGAAAGGTTACTGTGAATCTGGCCTTTCAAAAAAGGCCTATAAACAATTCGTTAGATTGGAACGCCCTCTGAGCAAGAGTGTGTACAACAAACTATTCTTTAGTCTCTGCATGGAGGGTTATCTCGACAAAGCTCTTGACGTACTGAAGAAAATGTGGGCTTATCGAGTCGAACCTGGGAGGAGCATGTGTGGCAAAATGATTGGGGCGTTGTGTGAGATAAACAATGTGAGAGAGGCACAGCTGCTATTTGACACAATGGTTGAGAGAGGACTCATCCCTGATCTGTTTACTTATACAATCATGATTCACACCTACTGTAGGCTGAATGAGTTACAGAAAGCCGATGATCTTTTTGAGGACATGAAGCAGAGAGGAATCAAACCTGATGTGGTAACGTACACGGTTTTGCTTAATAGTTATCAGAAGTTGGATCCAGAGACAGGTTCTGTTCAAGGAGAAGAGCAAAAGAAGAGAGTTTCAGAGTTCTGGAGAAAATTCACAGCTGCCGGCATTGGACTAGACGTTGTATGCTATACAGTTTTGATAGATCGTCAGTGCAAGATTAACAAGATAGAAAAGGCCACAAAACTCTTTGATCGAATGATAGAAAGTGGGCTGGAGCCTGATATGGTGGCTTACACAACTCTACTATCTGGTTATTGTCGCAAAGGATACATAGATAAGGCAGTCGCACTTGTTACCGAATTGTCAAAAAAGGATATTTTACTGACTGAACCTTTTGGGGATTTAGTTAAGCGCACTGCTTTGAAGCTCAAGAGAATTCAAGAAGATCAGGAATGAAGGAGGGTTATATAATGAGTGTAATTTTCGAAGGTCATCTATCATCTATGTAAATTGTTAACCGTGCACTTAACTTATATGAATTGTATATAAATTAGTCCCTCTTATCTTGCTTTTTATATCCATTCTTCTAAATTATTAATCAGAAAACTAAAATTCCTGAATCTTACCGTTCATAATTTTTACGATTCATAACTATTGTATGTTAACAAATTCGTTAAGTCTGTTTGTATAATAATAATAATATGTTAACACCGCGATCGTTCTTTCGCAACGTCTGTGGCAATGTTTATCAAAGTGGCTGATTATGTGGCAGTGGTCGGTCATTCTCTACCTCGAGTGGCCTCACTTTGTGGGGCAATTCTTTATCTCATGGGCTTGTTGTCCCCTTTGTTTATCTTCTAACCTTTATGGTTCTAAATCAAGCTTCAAAGCTTGTTTGATGTATGTCTTAAGTTTATTGTTTGTAGCTTATCTTTTCCTCCTGTATAAATTTATTGGTGTATTTGGCTCCTTTTCAAAGGAAGCTTGTAAACCTTTAATCTAATATAACGGAATGTTTGATGGAAAAATAATAATAATAATATATTATGCAAATTCGTTAGTTTGTTTCCTAACACCGGCTTCTGGCATGAGTTGGCCTCCTCGGCGATGTCATGTCCGGCTTTGATTCCGGTATGCGTTGGTCCCTCGGGAACGTTATGACTAGATTTCGTTTAGGGTTTTACCATCCTGTTTCTAGGTGATTCATCTAGCTTTTTTCCTGCAGTTATCCTTTCGGTCAATTGATTCGCATGCCCTTGGATTGATAAGAGATAACGAATTGAGACTCCTGGAGCTTTTCGATCAATTGTTTTTGGTTTTTCTGATATATTAGCTATATTAGCTGTGCATTACCATCACGGAATCACTCCAATTCACTTCTCATGACGCATAAAAAGAAAAACCACCACAAAATTATTTCCATGTCACACATCACTAACATGTTTCCATTTAAAACGATAAACTAGTTCTTTTAATCAAACTTGTATAACCCAACTAAAAAAAACAAACGACGTCTGAGATTCTCATTTATATTCTATTACATAATGTTAGGCATCAAACTAAATCTTCTATGTGCTTACTTAGTTAACGAGGGGAGATTTGCAACAGCATCCCTGGATTTTCTCAACACCGACTTGGCTTCTTCGCTCTTCTCGAGCTCAAGCAAAGATACAATCTCAGCTTTGAAATCTACTTCCACGGGATGAAACGACGAGACCATGCTATACAGTTCAATCAACTCCAGTAGGCATGTGGAAGCAGCTACATGAAACTGAGGTTTTAGGTAAAAAAAACATTCAATTAGAATATAGTTTAAAGACAAGATAGATAGCTTGTGAGATTATTACAACAATCATACAGTTTTCTCAATCATCACATTCTGGTCGTGCAAATGATAGAATGAAGATAGTCAACGATTCCAATATGCAAACCTTTGGTAGGTGGAATCTTGTTGAATAAAATTGCATAGTTGATTCAAATGTTTTGTTAGACGAAAGGGTTAGACCAGACGTGGTTGAACCCAGTCCTGTACTCTGTCTAAACAACGGTTCTTTCCTTCTAGAAAAACACTCAAAAAGCATGATAAACTAACTTGAGAAGTAAACTAACTCTAAATGCAAGTAAACTAGACATAATCAAGCTACCCTAAATAAAAACCTAATAAGGACATCAACTTTCATCAACAGTGAAGATCTCTTACATAAAAAACGAATACCAAAATCACGAAATTTGTTTCAATTTTCAATCCGTGCAGACTGTCATGGAATTGAATACAAACCAGAATAGAACATACCTGCGCTATCTTCACTGTGTGTATGCATTCCAGTAGTTTAGGAACTAGTGAGTGATATAACTGAAACGCAAGCACAACACTTATTTTGCAGTTAAAATTATACATGCATGGGGTAGTAACTGAGTTCAAACTATGTACCTCATGAACGAATTTTGTTGCATCACTAGGTAAAAGGTCATCCATGGAGTCATTCCAAAGACTCTGAAACTTTGAAGAAAGCTTTCCCACACATGAAATTCCAGACATTTTTACTGCTCACGAAAGATAGATTGGTTAGGGTAATTAAAAGTTTATTGAAAGATTAAGTGAGAGAAGAAACCAGTACCAGTCCACAGAAAACCAGGTGATAAGGAAATTAGAAGAACATGAATCAAATCTGCTTTCTGACTAAGAATGTCATCTATGGTTGCCACTTGGATGCAAGACTTGACGCATTCCATAATTTTTTCAAGTGGGACATGTCCGTCTTCTCCATTTTCTGATTCTGAAAACAAAATATAGACTGTTTAGAGTACTGAGACAATTCTGACGGCACAGGACCTATCTCTTATATGAGCTTTTCAATGAGGTAAGGGATTTTCATTTCCTTGATCAACTTTCGATTTCTTATTAAACAAGCAATGGTTGACGAGCATCTGACTATTTCTACCTCAATTGTCCTAATCTAAGTTATTAATCACCCAGCTAAATGAGAGAAAAACACAAAAACTAACAGTTACTACTCAACATAGTACCCGGTGTGACCCAACAAAAATGATGCAAAAGTGTTATCAATCGAAGCATAGGACGCATGGGATTGTATAGTAGTCGTGTAACAACCTGTTTTGACAGCATCACTTGCTGGCTGGACTTGAGTGCTCGTTTTGACGGCAGCAGTACTACACATCTCATACAACATTGGGAAAACAGCATGGAAAAACTCTGGATCGCCAAAAGCTATTATGACCTGATAAATATAATCATAATATTCAAAGATCCACTATGCTGTGCAAGAACTGCACTATTAGCAGATTTAGATATCATGATCGATCTCTTAAATTTTGCATAGTACGCCGCCACTAGTCATTTACTTACCTTCTCCAGACAAGAAAAGGCTGACTCGCGATACTTCTTGACTTTCTTTTTGCATGCAGAACAGATAAGACTCAAGATGGTAGTGGGAGTTGTTGGGTCCTCCTTAGTTATTGCTTCGTGGCAAGCGACTGAAAGAGCACCAAGGGCATCCAAAAGAGCATCCTTTCCCTGCAATCATAAGTATTGATTTGAAATACTAGTGCAACAAAAGTGCATCTTACATACACCAGCTCTATCCATCCACAGGGACGGGAAAATAAATATTAGAGCTGCAGCTCTTAGTGGAGCAACAAAAATAGAACTCTCCAATTTAATCTTTCTGCTGCTGCAATATCTCACTTAACTTTTTTGTGAACCTTTAAGGAATAGGAAAACGAAAATAAATATTAGAATGAAAGAACCTGTCTCACCTCCCATAAACGTCCAGGAATTTCATTGACAAGACATTGCAGCAATCTCTTGTGGTGCGGCGATAATGAATCACCCAAGACTTCAGTTAGTTTGCAAATTGCCTTACCAGACTGAAAACAAGTTTAAATCTTCTATAAGTACACCAGCTGAAATACCAATTAGTACAACGAAGAGAGAAAACTGGCATGAGAAAGATAATTTACCTTCTTTTTGCTTGCCCATGAGGATGATGTGATGCTCTCGCAAATATGATTCACAATTTCTTGCAGAAACAACTGCAGTGTGACCCTTTCACCACTTGTGATGTCTTCCCAAACCTCCTCAAAGAGACTTGAAATCTGTTTTTCATCCTCAAATCTGAAATTTATAATCACTATCAGCTTCTCAACTACTAACAAATAGAAGGTAAGATTTTGATTATATAATGAGCTTTTGCATCGAGGGAAAGGTTTTAAAGATGGTACAGAAACATCAGCCAAATATTCTCTGGATCTTTGAAAGAGAAAAAAGATACCATGTGCCCCAAATTGCAAAATACTCTCTGGATCTTATTTGGGGATGGTATTGAACATGGGAGTTATAAATTTACGGCAATAATTTGCTGATCTTTTTTAAGACTAATATCAGTTATTATTAGGTATTATGCTCATTGTGCAAAATATCTCACATGGATCAGGCTCAGAAGTATGCAGTTACAATGGTTTACCTGGAAATAAATATAGCTGGAACAATCGCTGACTGATGACTGCTCATTATATCAGAAGCTGTAGATGAGAAGCTTTTGAAAAGACTCGCACAAGCGATCTGGGAGCTTCTATCACCAGAGTGCAGAGCTGCAGTTTCTTCGATTAAGCTTTGAGCTTGAGAGGGGCTAGAATACTTCAATACAATGCCACAAGCACTTGAAAAAGCACGTTTTGCAGCAGAACTTTTCTCCTCCTTGGCAACAGGAAACAAAAGTCTTAGCAGCATTCCAGTGAATGGTTTTATCTCAGTACCAACTTTCTGAACTAGCAAGGAGATGAAGCTGGCAACACCAACTCTGTTAAGAAAAATGAAAAATTAAAAAAATATCAATATCTACAAAACTACAACTGATTACGTGAAATAAAAGACACAACTCCAACACCACACTAAAAGCAGTTAGACTATTCCATTGAGGCAGTCTGCATTCATGAAGATGGAAAAGAAGGTATGGAATTGCATTACTTATTTTGAACCAATCAAATAGTAGTAGTTAGACGAGTCCATTGAGGCAGTCTGAGTTCATGAAGATGGGTGAAAAGGTAATAAGGTATGGAATTACGTCACTAATATTAAACTAATTGAATGGTTAAAGTTATTTAGTCTACCTTATTTGAACTCAGTTTTCTCAGGAACTCTTTACAAGCCATAACAAAAAACATTTAGGAAATTAAATAGGGGATATGATTATTTTCGTGTGTTCAGATGGCAGAGACGGGACACTGGTCCAAAAATGGCTTAAATCATATGACATCATTTTTGAATGCAATCAATTTGACAAGGCATTGGTCCCAAGTTTTCTTACCTCTATCAAATTCTGTAATAAACTTAACAATAGTACCGGCCAAAACCCAAAGAAATAGTGTCAAGTAAAAGTTGTAGATGGATTAGTTCGTTACCAATAGAAGGTTTTACATAACTGACCTTGTATTGAGGCCAACACCACCCCGAACAAGTTGCGTGAGACGAGGAATCAACTGATCAAGTGATTCAATATCCACTATATTAATACACAGATCAAGAGTTTCCCACATTGGAGAGCCTTTCGAGATTGAAATTCGTAAATTTTCAAGTTTCTCGGTTTCTATGCCAATATTGGCAGCATGCAACTGAAACATGAAAAAGTTAAATTTAATACGATTTCGGGACAAGGTGAAGATTCAAACTGAAGTTGCTGACAGTAAATGATACCTCAACATAGTTAAGTCCTTGGTCTTCAAGACTAGACAAACTTTCCAACATACAGCAAACTAAGTCTGACAAATGTGGACGGAGGGCAACTCCAGCACCCTGCAAAGGGAAACAAATAGCACAAAATCACTTGAAAAGGATCATAAATATTTCCCTGGAGCACATTCAGTTGACCAAAACTAGCAAGTAAGTTTAACATGTTATGTGATGCATAACAAGTACAGAAAAATGCAATCATATACAATTCAAATTGATTTAGCGTTTCTTGTTTGGAGTTAAACTAAAAGAACATAGCACATGAAAAAACTTTAAGATGCTAGTTTGTTTAATTAACATTCAGCTCATATCTGTCCTCCTAGCCAAAAGGATTAGAAACAGACAACACAAGGTTAGTTTCTACAGTCCGGATTTACTGATTACTCAACTGTATTGAAATAAAATAAAATATACCACTACCAAAGTCACAAGAATAATCTCTGAGAAGAAGGCATGATATGGAAATATACCATTACCAGGAAACAAATTGGTCATATATGAGCACAACTCTCTTAGATCATCAATCTACCAAAGTAAGGCTAACCTTTGCAAGCTTCATAACAACTCCAATTGAAGCCTTACGTACACTGTCCACTTTACTCATTATTCCTTCAGAAAGCAAAAAAGGAAGAACAATATCCATTGCTTGTTTTGCATCTGATAG
This sequence comes from Camelina sativa, assembly GCF_000633955.1. Lineage (NCBI taxonomy): Eukaryota > Viridiplantae > Streptophyta > Magnoliopsida > Brassicales > Brassicaceae > Camelina > Camelina sativa. Next base: position 26,176,219 of record NC_025700.1, on the reverse strand, counting down.
TTCAGTAAGCGTGACATCACCGATCCTTATCGTTAAGGATGTCACAGCACGACATAACTTATCACCAGCATTTCTCACAGTCTCTTTAATGTCATCCATTGCACGGAATGCAGCTATCCAGAGTTTTTTCAAATGCTCCCTGACCTTTATTTACATAAGTGCATGAAATAAGAATACCAATTAGAAAATCTGATAGAACAACAATGTTTACAAACAAGAAAGAAACAACCAGGAGGCTGGGTGAATATATATGCTATACTTCACTACAAGCTGGTTCTAGAACCCGGCAGGTATGTAAATTGATATACGAAAAGAATTAACATCATCTAAAAACCAGAACTAGTGTTTAAGATATGGAGTCTAACTTCATACATGCAACAGGAAATTTCATTTAAATTTTCTATCAGAAACGAAGATCCCACCTGGTCAAATTTCCGACCTTGAATTATATCAGCAAGGGCCAAACAGGATGCCTCACGAGAGCGCCAAAGCCGTGAACCACATTGTACTAGCAAATCATCGAAGATGTGATTCAAATGTTCATCAACAGCTTTCTTAGGGTCTTGTATCAGTGCTTTCCAAATGTGTGCCATTGCATCCTGCCAAGATTACATGAAAAGTAGCAATTACTAAAAGAAGTAAACAAACGCACCCTTTGCGACCTTTTATGACGAGATGAACCCGCCAGGTAGGAATAAGTGATATCACTCATATAGCTATATTTTTGGGTGGTGAAACATTATTTATCTTCAAATAAAAACTGAGGAACTTTATTCACTTAATAAAAATAAATAAATAAATGTACTGGACCGAAAGCGATTTATGCAGCTTGTAGAAGTGCAACTGGTAAATATTTCTCCTGTAAAACTAAAAAAAATCTACTGATTAAAGAAAAATGCTTTTCAATGCTAGAAATGGTGTCACTCAGTTCAGTTTAACAAGCCAATGTTTAGTCGCGAGACTAGTGATGAATATATAGCTTGGATATGCTGACACATCATCATTATGCAAAATAGAATAACAGCACAGACTGAACCATGAAATTATGAGCATTTCAGGATGAATAGGTCCCCTAATTGAATATACGCCAGATAGTAACAGGTCAATATTCCGAAAACGTAGTAATCCTACCTGCACATTTTTGTCAGGATCATATTGATAACGAATCAACCTCGGAATCAACAGTCGCAAATGTGGTCGAAGAGCATCTCCTGCTTGTTTGGCTATCTTGGAGAACCCAAAAGCAGCTCCTCTCTTTGAGTTAAGAGAAGCTTGGTGATTGGCTAAGTCCATAAATTTGTAAATTAAATCAGGTTGCCCCATTTCATTTGCAAGATTACAAAGCTCCTTGTAAGTGCTAATCTTCCCTCCAGTGGGACTCTCACCGATGGTTCCCTCTTGAAACACTTCAGAATCCTCAACAAGCTGAAAAACAAAAAACTACTTGAGGAACAAATACAAAAACTGAAGAACCAGAAAGAAGAACCCAGATGGATAGATTTTACCTTTATAGCTCGTTTTCTTTTGCTTGTGCCAGTTAGAGTATTTACCAGAGCATCTACTAGGTTTTTCTTCATTGATGCATCACCAAGTTCATAGATGATGCTCATGCCCTGGGATGCCAGCTCCTGTGTAAGTTCATTCTGGTCGCCTAACAAATGTGAGAAAGCCTCCTGCGAAAAATATTTTAGTTAAGCAGCAGTTTGTACAAGCTTCTACCAATTGTGGAGTTGACAATATAGCACAAGATGGTCATGGGGCTTTTCTAATAAAATAGTATTTGAGATAACAATCCCAGGGTATCATAGATGGCTCCAAATGGGTAATACATCTAAATTAACTGGAATGATAATGTGCTTAATTTTCCTTATTGTTGTGATGGTGCAGGGGTGGTTACAGCAGCAAAGAAGCTTCCTGTTACCGCTTGCTAACCTGGATTTTAGGAAGCATTAGTTGGATTGATGACTGTTGGCCACAGTACATGGTCAAAGACAGCATCCACACAGTTCCAGCACATCGTTCATCCTTCCTGCTATTATACAGAAGAGTATTAAAGAGTTTTCCAGTAATTGTTTCTCTGGTTATAGTACGATTATCTTCCTCGGCATCAATTTTGGCATCAGACAAAGATTTAACTTCTTTCATCAAAAAATTTGAGTCCGTCGAAAGAGAAGTGTAATTAGTTTTCAGAATCATATCAGCAGTAACTGGTACACCACCCCAGAGGAAAGATAACGCCTCACCCACGGCAAACAAAATTTCTTCAGCCTGGTCAACAACAAATATACAAATTTAGAGGTTTACTCCGTTCTGCTTGAACTCTTCCAGATCGAATAAAACGGACAGAGGGAAGTGGCTTTGCGAACAATATTAACAAACCCACCTTTGACCGTGAAAGACTAAATAAAAGATCAAGCGCTATTTTCAAGTGCGAAGATGACGTTTCATTTAAACAGAGATGTCCAAGAGA
>NC_025700.1:26166355-26171787 GCF_000633955.1 Camelina sativa | reverse complement strand
CAGAGGGAAGTGGCTTTGCGAACAATATTAACAAACCCACCTTTGACCGTGAAAGACTAAATAAAAGATCAAGCGCTATTTTCAAGTGCGAAGATGACGTTTCATTTAAACAGAGATGTCCAAGAGATAGAGCAATCTTCTGAATTGATTTTATATCATCACCAGAGAGCAGCTTGCTCAATCTTTCTTGCAGAACTTCCAGCACTTGAGTCCCTGATAGAGCAAGTCAATCAACTGAAAACTCGCATAATACATGTTACAGACAGGCTCTTGGAATAAACTGACCTGGACTAGAATCATTAACAAGAAGAGGTAATGCGCCACAAATGCCAATATGACCCAGAGCTTCCATAGCAACAGAAGCCAGTGGTGCAGTCTCTAAGTTAACGACATCCACCAAACATTTAACAGCATTTTGAGTAACTGCTTCAGAGACCTGCTTCACGCAAAATCCTAATCATGATACTAAAAAATATCAAAAATATGTAGCCAATTCATAAACAGATGTAAAAATGTGTTAAGCTGGAATGTGATTTAACATTAACACATACGATTTAGCCCACGATTGGTGGGTGTCAATATTTGTAGACAGAGAAGTGCAGAGTATCAATAAATTATCACATTGGACTGACATCGCTAAAAAGGAGGCCAAGATGAACCAAGACACCTGAGGTGTGACGTATCGGGTTTCAGCATTAGCTATTTTATTGATCTCAAGCAAATTTTTAAGGGTGGATATGGAGAGAACAAGAGACAAAAAAGGGACATCACCTCCATAATTGTTTAGTTAATTCAAAGGCAAGAAATGTCTTTTTTACTTTCTTTTTCAAATGACTTATTACTATGTGAAGCAAGCTACCTCCTTTTTCAAAAATGATCCTAACCAAAAGAGCTTTAAGTATGTGAGTTGGCATGTCCAAGTAACTAAATAGTCAAGAATAGGCAGTAACTGTATCTGGATGTCATATCACAAGCTAATTAAGATGCAATATAATAAGGGAGACATGCAGCATTCAGATTCCTAGAACCAAGGATACCACCATACTTTTGCTACAGCAATCATACACATAAGATTATAAGAAAAAAAACCATAACAACTTACAGCAGGCATTCTATGTAAACAGTGTGCTGAAACAAATCCTATAGCGCATAATCCCCCATGCTGTGCCTCAAACCTAAGAAAGCAAGAGGTTAGCTCTAGAATCCTGCGGCCAGAAGCCTTGTTTGTAATACAGAGTCTAAAAGAAGAGCTCAACACCTTAACTTCTGCGGTTGGGAAATTGAAGATACCAATTCAGAAAGCAAGGAACATGATTCAGCATCAGAAAGAGCACAGGATGCCATTCCGAGTAATCGCGATACAGATTCACGAGTACTCAAGTCTGTATGACTAAGCAGACCCCTTAGCCACATAATTTTTCGGGAAAAGTAAACTTCAACCATCTTCTTGCAAAGAAAAAAAAGGAAGATCGGAGGATTAACTTAAAAGAGATTTGAACTGCTACAGAAAACGGGACAAATTAAAAGAATAAAGATCTATTTTAGAAAGCATACCTCCGGAAGGTAAGAGCCAACTGAAACCAATGCTTTAGAAGCACAGGCATGAAGTTCAGCCGAGCCTTCGAATGCCAAGGAATGTTCCAACAACAAACACATTTTTTGTGCCGAATCCAAAAAATCAGTCCCTACTGCCTGGGTATTGCTCTCCTCCATCTCTAACTCAAAACACTTCACTAAAAACTTTATCATGACAAGATATACTTGTGAGGGAAAGAGAAGCTTCTGGCTTCTCATTTCTGAAGAATCTATCAGTTTTGGCTGTTGCTTAAGAATGTACCCCAGCATCTCAACAAATTTTGGATATTTATGGTCATGATTAGAGACTATAGTGCGACCTTCTTCTTTCAGAAAGAGTCCTTCGAGTGCTATTTCCCTGAAAGTAGAAAAAATGAATAAATACACATCGCTTCAGTAAATAACAAGAACCAGAAACAAATGACGCAGTGAAGATTTATATCATGATGGATTCACGGAAGAGGTTTTGTGTAAGTATGAAAGTCATTTCTTATTGTCACCGGGGTTTTGGTAGTCCATCAAGTCTAACCTAAGATAGATTGAATTGAACTCACAAATGCGCTACAAAGTTAGAAGGAATAGATCCCATTAGAGGATTGTATACCCTCCACTGGACAAAACTCAAACACTTTGATCCTCCATTCGTGTGTTGGTTGCCAGGGCTTTTTCATGTGTTGGTTTTGAATTAAGCTTTAATATATCATAAAATATGTGTACCCATAGGGCGAAACAATTCGAGGAAATAAACTAAATTCAAGAGCGTTTTCCGGAAACAGTCAACATGCCGCAATTGAACATGCCACAATCACAAGACTAGCAATAAAATCCGATAAACTCCAATACCTTATATCTAGCTTCGGATCTGCTGCGCTCAGCATGCAAATGTAGAGACTTGGACAATGTTGTGAATTATACAAAGAAGTCGCCCATCGCAAAGCACAAAAGCGAGCTTCATTTTGTTCCTGCTCAATATATAAGGCATAAAGTAAAGATACTATAGATTTTATAAACCCCTGATTATTTTGGTAACAAAATTAATTGAAATAGTATACAAAAAGAAGCAAAACACACGCAAAAAAAAAAATATTCTAAGCGGCGCAAATAAGCGAAAAAGTATACATACCGCCAGAGAATTTGCTAGCAGAAGCACTTCCAAATCTCTGAGAATATTCTCTGGAGAGTCCTAAAGAAATGAATACCAATACTGACATGGTGAGCACCAAAAGGAATGCAAAAAAAAACATGAAAGCTTAAGGACCAAAATAGAAAATGAAATGACAATTTGTCGATATATAATGTTAAAGTAGCACACCTTGTATGCAGCAGCAAGAGAAATTATTGCCTCCTGGATGGTTGAACGAAGAGATTGGGTTTCTAACTTCAGCGCATCAAAAAGACGAACAGCCATTTCAGTCTTTTCTCTGAAAGTTAAGTTTACAACAAACAAAATGCCTGTTAAATGACAGCAAAACGCAAAATAGGCATAGGGCACAGAAGAGAGAAGCCCTTACCTAAAAAGCTGAGGTAAACGTTGTGCAAGTAAACCAATAGCTTGAAAAGAAAATGTTTTGGTCTCCCTCGACAGAGCATCTGTAGGAAAGCATGAAACATAACTACTTAAATTCTCATTTATACACTTGCATAAGGAAATCGAGACTTTTTTTACTATCAAAAAACCCAACCTGTTTCTGAACCTGTGAAACCATCAAGCATTTTTAGAATAGCATTCAGTATAACAGGTCCCATAAGTTTCAATTGATCTATCTTCCCCTGCATTTTAAACAAGTCCAGTGATGTAAGCATAAAATACTCAGAAACAAAGACTTTCAACACCAAAAAAAAAGAGAGAAAAGGCCACTGTTGATATGGTCCTTCGTCTAAGATTGACTTGAGCGAAAATAATTTGAGTTATTTCCACAAAAAAAAATATATATAAAAATATTTTGCGCTCATACTGTCTGCTATTACACAAAACAAACATAAATGCAGGCTGAAGTATAGAAAAGAATATCTTTACATGCTTGAAAACCCACACGGTGAACTCCATTCCCATTTGCTTTAGCCTTAAGGTTGTTCCAGTTCCTGTCCCATCAAAACAAGGTCGATAGCAAAAACACCAAGTAATCAACAAGAAAATAAATGAAGAACCCAATTCATAGAGAGAAGGTAGTTTAATTATTCTTTTAACTGCACCAAGAAACTAAGAAATTCCCTGATTCTTCATAATTGAATCTTCATGAAAGTTAGATATGAACAAGCCAAATGATTATTCTTACAATAGTCAAAACACATACCACATTACATTTACTTTTTCTTAGAAGCTTACAATGTCTGCCACGCAACCTAACTGTATAAACTGGATTGACTATAAGAAACTATCTACAAAGAAACCATAACCAAACTGACATACACACTGACCATGATCACAGAAAGAGTTTACCATTATACAGTTCAGTTTAAAGTATGTCATATGTTAAACCAACATACCATACATGCAGCCAAATATGCACTGCAATGTTGCAGGAAAACTATTTGCAGCTGCGATAGAACGACAGAAACCAGACATGAGCTTCATTTTCAAGGATGCATTTGCTGGAGCTACATTATGTTCCGGAGTAACATTTTCAGTGCCTGTAGTGCCTGCATGCATATCAAATTGATGACAGGTAATTTGGCATGGACAAAGGAAGAAAAATAAAATACCCAAACACGCGAAGAAACCCAGATCTCCCAACATTTAAACGAATCTGTTTTAACATCAGACATGGCAAATGTGCAATAGTTTGCATACTAAGTGGGTCTAGTTATATCATCCACAAGTAGCAGAAGAAAACTTATTTGCATCTATTTAAAGTAGCAGAAGACATAGACTTGATTCTAGATGCTAGAAATGGGTTAAGTAATATCATTGTTAATTATTCTTAGAATATAAATGATTTGAGTGACCAAAAATCTTATCAAAATGTTTTTAAAAACAAAGATTACGTACCATTGAATAGCAAGAACAGTCTGTTTATCAACTTGGGATCATCCATATTTGTTCCAGAAGCTATCTTTTTTAGAAGATCTTCCCCTCTCTTAGCTACAGGTTCTTGACTTGAATGAATTTTCACCAAAAAATCCATACCGACTCTCAGAGACATGAATAGTAGATGTAAAGTGCAAGAAGGCTAGTGACAAAATGGTATTTCATAACATGTGATAGAAACAAAGCATGTCATGCGGCGAAAACACAAAGCTTACCTATCTACTGATGCAGCAATATACAATGGATATACGGATTCACCAGGTAGGTCCATGGTTCCAATGACATTCAAGATCCCCAACTGCTTAAGAAATTGATCAATTTTTAGAAAATGGTAGTTCTTAGTGACCAACATATAGCTTGGCAGCTATAGAAAACCAAGAGATAAATTTGAAGTTATATAACAGACCTTTCGTCTAGTAAGCATGTCCCCTTTTAACGCTTGCTTTCCCATTATACGATTAACTTGAAAAACTGAAAGCCCAGGAGAAGGTCCACCTCTGAATTAGAAGGCCGAACAACTCTTATTAGATGCAATGATAACAAAAGAAGGTCGAACAGTGCTCAAAAAATGGTCTCCATACCCTTGAGAAGATGGTTGATACAAAAGCATATGAAGGCAAAAATCCAGAAACAATTCTTTATCCTGAGAAGCAATCAGAGATCTATACTTCGCAGCGACATCATCACTGATCTTGCTTGCATGACATTCTCCAATGACCTGGAAACAAACCAGTTAAAATTTGAGGATATTGTTTGGCCAATTCTTTTTTGAAGTGAAAATAGATTTTTAAAATTGTCATCTATCCAAGTGAAACCACTAATAAAGCTG
>NC_025700.1:26089567-26166295 GCF_000633955.1 Camelina sativa | reverse complement strand
TGTTAACATGACTCAATATCTCAAGAACCTGACAATTGAAATCAAAAACCCACTGAGACTTAAAAGTTCACAATTTCTATTAACTCTAGAATTTGAAATTAGTTGTAAATCTCAAACTTGCCTTGTTACGAACAAGGGGAGATTGAGAAGACAGAGAAGATATGGTAAGAGGAAGGAGGTTAGAGACTAGGGATTCGAGCTTGGAGTCGTCGCAAAGAGCGAGTCTCGTCAGCATCCGATCGAGCATTTCATCCAATTCACCGTCCGATTTGGAGACTAACGAAGACGAAGATGCCATAGCTAATCTACGAATTTGTTGAGTTGCAGAGATTTATCAGTGCTTCTTCTTCGCTTCTTTCTTCTCTTTCTTTTTATTATGCTTTTCTTCTTTTTATTAGTCTCTCCCGTCTTGCCGGACAAGAGAACTAAGGCTGATACAAAACGACCTCGTATCGTCGTTTGCCTATAGTACTAAGTAAAAAGAAGATTCTTCTAGACATATCGGGCCAACGTCTTCCAAGGCCCCAACCACAGCCCAGCTAAGCCCGGATATGCAATTTGTTAAACCAATTTTTTTTTTCTTTAACATCTGTTAAACCAGTTCAAGTGATGGGTGATGATTTGGTGTGAATCCACCAATTGAAAAATGCATGAAAACGAAGAAATCGATGACTAAATTGCAAAGCTTATAGATTTCAACGAAACATTCTGGCTTTAAATAAATTTATATCGAACATCTTATCTTCGTAGAGAATGCGAGTGAGTGAGTCATCATCTAGTGTTTCCTATTGAAAAGTATAGTTTCACCAAACTAGTCTTATATTTAATGTCATCATTTGAATTGTTAAAGACTTTGGTTAGGACAATAATAAAATCTCGTTGCAGTTAATCACACAAAAGAGAGAGAGAAAGAGAGAGAAGAAAAAAATAAAATAACATGTGNCGTCCGATTTGGAGACTAACGAAGACGAAGATGCCATAGCTAATCTACGCATTTGTTGAGTTGCAGAGATTTATCAATTTGCTTCTTTGCTTCTCTTTTTATTATGCTTTTTCTTCTTATTTTAGTCTCACCCGTCTTGCCGGACAAGAGAACTAAGGCTGATACAAAACGACAACGTATCGTCGTTTGCCTATAGTACTAAGTAGTACTAGTACTAAGTAAAAAGAAGATTCCCCTAGGCATATCGGGCCAACGTCTCCCAAGGCCTCAACCACAGCCCAGCTATAAGCCTGGATATGCAATTTGTTAAACCAGTTTTTTCTTTAACATCTGTTAAACCAGTTTATTACTAAAAAAATTTCTTTAAAATTTTATATGTTTGACGTAGGATTTTAATCTGGATTAATAAAATAAGGGAAATAAATCAAGAAAAAAAAGGTTTAGATTTGGTTAAGTTTTATAGTAAAAACATGCAATTATATGGTGAGTTATAAGTCTTATAATGTGTGACATATCTTACTTGCATTTATTTAATGGATTCATACTTTTTATCAAGAGAAATACTGAAATATCATTATCTATCTTTAAAATCCTACATCATATCATTTCTAAAGTATTTTAGTTTTGACTAGTTTGACTAGTTTTGAAAGATCACACTAAAATAAGTCAATTCCATTGCATATTGAGAATATATTTTTTTGAAAAAAAAACATAAAAAATCAATTATAAATTTTAGTTAAATTAATTTTTAAATAAATCAGAATATTCATTATTCTCATTATAATCTTTTTCACCATCAGATGAATTTTATAAATTTAATTTCTTGATTTGCAATAGTGTTGTGATGGCTCTCTTATATCCCTCGTAAATTTGCTATGGTCTATGGATTATATTTTCGTACACCGTCACAAATTAACCGTCACAAATTAGCGATGAATATGTAAAAAAAAAAAAAATCTTACAAAAATCTCACAAATTTATCGTAACTTTGTGGCTGATTTGCGAAAAGCCGAGAACGCATTCTCTTGCAAAATTGCAAGGACTTTGCTAAGAATATGATATTTATGAAGATGTTTTGCAATTTTCACCAAAAATTTGTGAGAAGTTATTATTTTCACAAATTTTACTAGTTAATTTGTTGTTTTCTTGTAGTAGTAAATATATAGATTACAACTTATAACACGTGATCATTTTGATCTATTTAAATTATTTTGTTTTTTTGAGTTACGTATTTGTGCCTGAGGAAAAGATTGTAAATAAAGTGATGGGTTTTGATTTGGTGTGAATCCACTAATTGAAAAATGCATGAAAACGAAGAAATCGAATATCAAATTGCAAAGCTTATAGACTTCAACGAAACATTTTGGCTTTAAATAAATGTATATCGAACATCCTATCTTCGTAGAGGATGCGAGTGAGTCATCTAGTGTTTCCTATTGAAAAGTACATTACAGTCTCACCAAACTAGTCTAATTTTTAATGTCATCATTTGAATTGTTAAAGATTTGGTTAGGACAATAATAAAATCTCGTTGCAGTTAATCACACAAAAGAGAGAGAGAGAAGAAAAAAAATAAAATAACATGTTTTTTCCCAAACAGAATCCGTGACCGCCGTGAGATTTTTAAGTTTCAGACAAACAACAAACAAGTACGACAAAGACACGCATCAACCGGAGTTGAAAATTATGAAACAATTTATTACCTAAACCAGAAAACTATTATTTTATTTAGAAATAAAAAGAAAAAAGGAAATAGAGAGAAAAAAACATTGTTTCCACCAAAGCCACAATTTTTTCACGGTCTTCTTTGCTTTTTGGTAAAGCTAATGCTTACGACTCTATCAAACTTCACTTTTTCCTTCTGCTCAGACCAAATCTTCTTCTTCTTCTTCTTCTTCTTCTTCTTCCTTCTGTTTCCGAAGACCTTCTCGTATTCGATTTCAACGCAAACATTTGTCTGATCCATCAATCGGATTCGGGTAAAGAAGTCTTTAGCTTTGTTCTCTTCAACTTCATTGCCTAATATTTCTGGCATTGTTCGGATTATTACAGTGTATTGTGTTCTGATTTTGGATTTCAAAGTTCTTTAAATTTGACTCTCAATTTCTAACTTCTTTGAAATTTGTTACTAAATTGGTAAGCTTTGTTAGCAACTCTTTATTTGGTAATCTAGGGTTTTGACTTCCTCCAAATCTTTATTTGTATTACGATGACTTTCTTCAATGTGTGTTGAATCAATCTATTGTTATCTCCAACATTGGTATGAGTTTCTTTGTTTGCTATTGAAGAATCAATGTTATTGTTTTTTGGTATTTCTGATTTTGTGGATTTTCTCAAGGACAGATCTGTGAGCACATTGGAGTATACTTACTACTAGTTAGACATCTACTGGAATTTTCTGTCTTTTTAAATTTTTAATCTTTTGTTTTGTCTAAATTCCTTCAAGTCTAAGCATTTTCCTTTTTTTTTTGGTTTATAACCAGACACAGATGACAAGGGTTACCCGCGATTTCCGGGATTCATTGCAGAGAGATGGTGTTCCAGCAGTATCAGCAGATGTGAAATTTGCTTCAAGTAGATTTCCTAATTATAGAATTGGGGCTAATGATCAGATATTTGATGTGAAAGATGACCCTAAAGTGCTATCAATGAAAGAGGTTGTTGCGCGTGAGACAGCACAGCTTATGGACCAGCAAAAACGTTTGTCTGTTCGTGACCTTGCCAATAAATTTGAGAAGGGTTTGGCTGCAGCTGCTAAGCTATCCGAGGAGGTCTGATATATTATCCTTATTTTAATGTTTGGTATCTTTCTACTCAGCTTTGTTTTTCTGTTGGTTCTTATATGTGCCTTCTTTTAAGGCTAATTTGGTTGGGAATGAATGCAGGCAAAACTCAAAGAAGCAACTTCCTTGGAGAAACATGTTCTATTAAAGAAACTTCGAGATGCACTGGAGTCTCTCAGAGGACGTGTGGCAGGTAGGAACAAGGATGATGTAGAGGAAGCCATTGCCATGGTTAGTCTTTTATAGTCATTTCCTTGTATAGTTCTGGTACTTTATGTGGTGATATCTATAGCCACTAGCCTTTCTAAAAAAACAATTTTTTTCCCTTTCCAGTATTGTTTTCTTAAATTGTCTCACAATCCCACCACCAACATTTTTTCCGTGTTCCTTTATTTCTTAAGTATGTTTGGAATTTGTAAATTCTGCTAGGTTGAAGCTCTGGCTGTTCAGTTAACCCAGCGAGAAGGAGAGCTGTTCATAGAAAAAGCGGAAGTGAAGAAGCTGGCGTCTTTTTTAAAGCAGGTAAAACATGCTCTTTGAGACGTTGATGTGTTTTTTCATTTCTCGTATTACTGGAGGTGAATAGTTAGAAGATGTCTATTTCATTTTCCACCTGAAACAACCAAGTCCTGTGAAAATAGCAAATATGTTTTAGTCCACGGCTTAATACCATTCAGGTTTTGTTAGTCCTTAAGGTAGCCAGATAGATAAGAGAGAGCTGGTCCCTTTTGTTTTCATGTAAGTAGTTTATTTTCTATTATTTTTGATTAAGAAGTAAGAACTATGATGTAATTCTTTACTGACTCTTTCATTTCAGTTTCTTGATTTATTTTCTCATTTTTATTATTCTTCTGTTTTCGGTAGTAAAATTAGTAAATTACTCGCTGGACTGGTTTAATAAATATGCAAATGTGTTTTAATTTTATTGCTGATTAGTGGGTAGCATTCTTTAACTAGGCCTCAGAGGATGCTAAGAAACTTGTCGATGAGGAAAGAGCTTTTGCGCGTGCTGAGATTGAAAGTGCTAGAGCAGCTGTACAAAGAGTGGAAGAAGCCCTGCGAGAACATGAGCAGATGTCCCGGGCCTCTGGGAAACAGGTATGTAGTGATGGCTTCTACCATGATCTAGTAAATGTCTTATGCTTATAATGTTGATTCATGTACCATAGGAGATCTCTCCAGCTTATCCATGTAAACCAGCTCATTGTTCCATTTTCTTGTCAAGTATATAACACATGTAAACACAGTATTGTTTACTCTATTATATCAGGACATGGAAGACTTAATGAAGGAAGTTCAAGAAGCTAGGCGGATTAAAATGCTGCATCAGCCAAGCAGGGTAGGTAGATAAGAAGTGGTTTATTTGTGGGATTTNAGTAGATTTCCTAATTATAGAATTGGGGCTAATGATCAGATATTTGATGTGAAAGATGACCCTAAAGTGCTATCAATGAAAGAGGTTGTTGCGCGTGAGACAGCACAGCTTATGGACCAGCAAAAACGTTTGTCTGTTCGTGACCTTGCCAATAAATTTGAGAAGGGTTTGGCTGCAGCTGCTAAGCTATCCGAGGAGGTCTGATATATTATCCTTATTTTAATGTTTGGTATCTTTCTACTCAGCTTTGTTTTTCTGTTGGTTCTTATATGTGCCTTCTTTTAAGGCTAATTTGGTTGGGAATGAATGCAGGCAAAACTCAAAGAAGCAACTTCCTTGGAGAAACATGTTCTATTAAAGAAACTTCGAGATGCACTGGAGTCTCTCAGAGGACGTGTGGCAGGTAGGAACAAGGATGATGTAGAGGAAGCCATTGCCATGGTTAGTCTTTTATAGTCATTTCCTTGTATAGTTCTGGTACTTTATGTGGTGATATCTATAGCCACTAGCCTTTCTAAAAAAACAATTTTTTTCCCTTTCCAGTATTGTTTTCTTAAATTGTCTCACAATCCCACCACCAACATTTTTTCCGTGTTCCTTTATTTCTTAAGTATGTTTGGAATTTGTAAATTCTGCTAGGTTGAAGCTCTGGCTGTTCAGTTAACCCAGCGAGAAGGAGAGCTGTTCATAGAAAAAGCGGAAGTGAAGAAGCTGGCGTCTTTTTTAAAGCAGGTAAAACATGCTCTTTGAGACGTTGATGTGTTTTTTCATTTCTCGTATTACTGGAGGTGAATAGTTAGAAGATGTCTATTTCATTTTCCACCTGAAACAACCAAGTCCTGTGAAAATAGCAAATATGTTTTAGTCCACGGCTTAATACCATTCAGGTTTTGTTAGTCCTTAAGGTAGCCAGATAGATAAGAGAGAGCTGGTCCCTTTTGTTTTCATGTAAGTAGTTTATTTTCTATTATTTTTGATTAAGAAGTAAGAACTATGATGTAATTCTTTACTGACTCTTTCATTTCAGTTTCTTGATTTATTTTCTCATTTTTATTATTCTTCTGTTTTCGGTAGTAAAATTAGTAAATTACTCGCTGGACTGGTTTAATAAATATGCAAATGTGTTTTAATTTTATTGCTGATTAGTGGGTAGCATTCTTTAACTAGGCCTCAGAGGATGCTAAGAAACTTGTCGATGAGGAAAGAGCTTTTGCGCGTGCTGAGATTGAAAGTGCTAGAGCAGCTGTACAAAGAGTGGAAGAAGCCCTGCGAGAACATGAGCAGATGTCCCGGGCCTCTGGGAAACAGGTATGTAGTGATGGCTTCTACCATGATCTAGTAAATGTCTTATGCTTATAATGTTGATTCATGTACCATAGGAGATCTCTCCAGCTTATCCATGTAAACCAGCTCATTGTTCCATTTTCTTGTCAAGTATATAACACATGTAAACACAGTATTGTTTACTCTATTATATCAGGACATGGAAGACTTAATGAAGGAAGTTCAAGAAGCTAGGCGGATTAAAATGCTGCATCAGCCAAGCAGGGTAGGTAGATAAGAAGTGGTTTATTTGTGGGATTTAAATGGCTTGATCTGTCTATCTAAGTCAATGTTTCTATAGTATCTTATATTGTTTTTAAAGGTCAAATCATATGCGTTGTTTTAGGTAATGGACATGGAGTATGAGCTTCGAGCACTGAGGAATCAGCTTGCAGAAAAATCTAAACATTTTCTTCAACTACAAAAGAAGGTTGGTTGGATTTATATTACATACACATATATTTTAGTGCATTCCAGGTCCTTTTGATTGTGCTAACTTCTATATGAGCGCATTTGTGACTGTATGCTGTTGACAAACAGATGGATTCTCATACTAAATTACATTTTTCTATTATTCAGCTCGCAATGTGCAGAAAGAGCGAGGAAAATATATCCCTTATATATGAAATAGATGGCACCGAAGCTCTAGGTTCTTGTTTGCGAGTCAGAACTTGCTCCAATGATGCTCCTGATCTTTCCAAGTGTATGATCCAATGGTACCGATCATCTTCTGGTGGCAGCAAGAAGGAGCTTATATCAGGTCCACTCACCTTTCCCATTTTTTGCTTTCTTTGACTAAATTGTGTAATTTATCCATGTAATATATGGTTCCATAAATGGTGAGCTTTTTCCTAATTGAATTCAAGTTTTTAAAAGGTTCTAATTCTTTTCTGAGAGCTTGTCGATTACATATTAGATTGTTATTAGCATCTGATGATTTCGGAATCAGGAACAATTTTTGCTCATATTGCTGATGTAATTAGAACCAAATCAAGTTGGAGATTGTTCTACTCGTTGAGGAGAGATAATTTATAACTGTATTCCTTTCTCAGGTGCCACAAAATCAGTTTACGCTCCCGAGCCTTTTGATGTTGGACGTGTCTTGCATGCAGATATCACTTACGATGGCCGTTTGCTTTCATTATCCACAGTTGGAAAGATTGATCCAGGTTCATTGTTATGTTATAAAGGGTTCTTGTTTATGTCAGCATGATATAATGTTTTGTGTAGGTTGTGTTGATTTCATCATTACTAGATGATTCAACGAACTTAACAAAGTCTTGATTTCGTGCAGCTGCTGGATTGGGTAGCTATGTGGAGGCTTTAGTACGCAAACACGATGTTGATTTTAATGTAAGGTTTCTCTAGTGCTAAATCTTAATACATATATGTATATTATACGCAGGGATGTCTCAGGCTTATATGTAATAGTTCCCCTTATTGTAATTGACAGGTAGTTGTGACCCAAATGAGTGGGGAAGACCATACATCAGAATCTATCCACTTGTTTCACGTTGGTAAAATGAGGATAAAACTTTGCAAGGGAAAGACAGTGATTGCAAAAGAATACTACTCTAGTGCAATGCAGGTAAGCATACTCTTTTGCCTCACAAAGTGTCATATTTTGTTCAGTGTTACACGGTGAGACCTTAAATGTCATAAATTTCGGTGAGACCTTAAATATCATAATCTTCGGTGAGACCTTAAATATCATAATCTTTGATGATCATATTGAGTAGCTATGTGGAGTGAGAGGAGGTGGAAACGCTGCACCTCAGGCATTGTATTGGCAAGCGAAGAAAGGGGTGTCCTTTGTGATAGCTTTTGAGTCTGAGAGAGAAAGAAACGCTGCGATCATGCTTGCACGAAGATTCGCTTGTGATTGTAATGTAAGTATAACAAAGATGAAGTTAGAAACTATGGTTTTGTAGAAAGAGGTGTTGATGTAAGTATGAAACTGATGGGTTGCAGGTGACCCTTGCGGGACCAGATGACAGAACAGAGACGGGTCAAAGCCCATGAAGAAGGGCTCTTAACTAAGTTGTGACTTTTATAGTATCCGTAAGAGCTTTTTTTGTTGTGTAGTTTATATAGGGTTTAGGCATTTGTTTGAATTGTACTTCTGTTGTGTGTAAAGATATCGAATCAATGAAGTAAGAGGTGATGGTGAATCTATATGTAACGGGTGGCTTGTGTTTGTTTATTCATTTGTTTTATGGCGTTTCTTACTTGTCTTTGAATGTAACGTATATCTTGCTTTTTTGTTTCAATCTTCTGTATGACTAACACTCAATCTTCTGTATGACTAACACTCAAACCACACAAGGTTCTGACTTCTTTTATTTAAAACCACACAAATTAGGATTGTAAGTCATCAATAAAACCAAACCTTATCAACCAAAATCCTGCAAAGACCTGAAACAATTGTGAAATGTGATTCTAGAAAATCTGCTTCTCAATATTATACGTTCCAACAATGTTTGGAAAGGTCTCATAACACTAGAAATGTGACAAAAGGATTAACAGTATCTTTATTATAAGATAATAACAGTCAACCTTAATCAGAGAAATCCAAGAGACACTTAAGATAAACGAAAAAACCACACATACAAAAAAAACTTGTCCATGATCATCATTCTTTTTAACAGATCTCACAGAGATTCGAAAACTACATCAAACCAAAACAGAAGGCAAGAAAAACATAGGGAGATCATTACAGCTACATGATCAACAAAAAACTAGGGTTTTGTTTCTTAATTCTTCATGAACAAGAAACGGATTAGTCTTCGAGGGAAGAAAGAAGAGCAACTTCAGCGTTTTCTGAGACGGAGTGTTTCTTGAACACTGCAGTTAGTGTACTCTCTGAAGCCGAGTCCCTTAACTTCATCAGCATTTCCGCATGCTCCCTGAAACCAAACCATTGTTAATTCATGACCGCAATAATGAAATAGATCAATAACATAAAGCAGAGATTATTTAGATTGGACTAGCTTACATAATCTCATCTTCCAAGTAGCCAGTGTGATGTTTCAAGGTCTCAGTCCAAACAGGCGTCTTTCCAAGGGTTTGACGCGCAGCATAAACCGCTGATGCAGCCAGCATCGATGGACGGTTTAAGACAACTAAAGGATACTTCATAAGTCCCAGCTCAGCCAAGTAGAACACCAGTTTCTCCATCTCAATGTTACATGGAACCGAAGCTTTAACATAGCGACCAAGGAACACATAAGGAGTTGGAACAGTGATGTACCATTCAACTTTTCCTAAGATGGATTTCTCCATAGCCAAAACCTGTTTCCTGCTATAGGCATTGTCGGAGATACAGACGAAGTCATTAACCTCAGGAGCCCAAATCTCTTCATACTTGCAAGCTATAAGCATAGCACCTAGTCCCAACAGCTGAAGCTCTCTTCTAGGAACCACAGCCAAAGATAGAAATCGATCAACAAGGTTAATGGTTAGGTAAAGCGTCTCTGGCATCAACTCAAACTTCCTGTGAACGTCTACAAGCCAATCGATCAGAATGGATCTCATCTTCTGGTTAATCTCAGGCTGTGATCCTATATAGTCTTTGATTCCCCCTTCCTCTTCTACAGTCTTGTAATACTTGAAGATGTCATCTACGTATTCCACAGCAGCAAGTTCGTTGTCAGCATCCACAGCATCAATATCAATCACAGGATCCTCCTCCTCCTTTACGTTATCTTTCACTCCGCTCGCAGTCGCAGCAGCCTTGCTTCGTGCTCTTAAGGTTGCGGTAAAAGTCTTGGTTCCTCTTGTATGAGTTCTTCTGCTAAAATGCGGTTTGCAGCTTTTCTCGTTTTCATCAGGGCTAATGACAATAACAACCTCAGCCTTTGTCTGCTGTGGTTTCGCCTTCTTCGCAACGTCCTGAGATGATAAAATACTTCTATGAATGAGTTGTAAATTTGGGGGAAAACAGAACATGATCAAAGAACGAAAGAGGATGTTTAAAAATCTCACCTTTCCGGTTACAACATCACGAGCAGTGACAAGATTCCCAATGTCTCCAAGAACTTTTCGGTTTTGTCTCCCATGTCCCGCAACATTCTTCGTTTTGATTTCGCCTATAGCACAACACAAACCCATCAGTAGTTTTACAAAAATAATCACTTTTTTTTTTGTTTATGTAAACGAACAGAAACTCAAAAGTCTCATCACATCAAAACCCACGCAATTGCAAGAAACTTAAAAGGAAACGGAAAAAAAAAATTAGATTAAAAGATGTAACAGATCAATCGATCAAGATCCATAAAAAATTGAAACAATCTGTAATCAAGAAACCACTTAATTGCAAGAAATCGAAGACAAAAATCAAAGAAAACATTAACCAAAATCCAAATTAATGGGTATAAAAACCTGCCAATCCGCGCTGATGAGGAAGATCAGAGACTCTAGACGCCATTACTGAACCTTGTTGTGGTTGTTGTTGTTGTTCTTCTTCGGTGATCTGAAGCAACGCTCCTCCAATACTCGTTAACAGAGATGAAAAGAAACCCCGGAGACGACTCTTTCCCGTCCCGGCTTCAACCCAATTAGACGCCACTCTCTCTGATTCAAAACTCTCTTTTTCGATTCTCTCTCTGATAAAAGTAAAAAAACAAAACCCTAACTTTTTCTCGATCGTGAAGATTTGTGATTGAGAGAAGAAGGGCACAGTTTTCTTTTAAATAAAGGGGAAATAAAAAAAAAAAATTTCTCTCTCTCTAACGGTCATGTTTTTTGTTGAAATCGAATTGACCGTTGGTTTAACTTTTGATTGAGATCTAACGGTTTTAAATGAGCGATGGTCATACAAAATGTTACTTCTAGCCGTTGGAGACGAGGAGAGGAGCCTTTTTAGTTTTTAAGGACGTGTGGAGCGGACGTTTTTATTTTTAAGAATAAACGTAACAAATTTGCAAAAAGTAAAGGTAAAATAGATTACACTAAAAAAAGTCCAATCACTGCGTCACTTAGATTACACAACAAAAAAGGTCCAATCACTACATCCCAAGTTGAGAAAAATGTCATTTAAACCATTAACTTTTTTTTTGTAAAAAAAAAAATGAAGTTTCAAATTTTGGCCATTTAAATTATGAACTTTTTCGTAAGTTATTTAAAATATTTTATATGTTATTTAAACCATAAACTTTCAACTTTTTGACATGCTTCCTCACAATATTGTAAATTGAACAAATTTTCTTTTAATCTCAAACTACAAGGTAATAAATGGGAGAGTAAATAACGAATACAAATAAACCATCAACCTTGTCTACAATGAGAAAACTTCCTCTATGGAAACAAAAGTGATGTGCCAAAAATAGAATTTTGATTTGGGTCAAATACGTGGCTATAAAATCTTACCAACGAAATTCGATTTGTGGCTATATTGGTCCCACTCGATACAGATCTGAGTAATTTGGGAGATCAAACTCTTATGCTATCAAAAGATGGGGATTTGGGAAACCAAATTTTTAATTTTCTGATAAACATAAGAAAAGTTAGCAATTTAATTAGCTTGTTAGCTATTTAATTCACCATAAACAAAATTTATGTTTTTTTCGACACTTTTGATACTTTTATTTTGGAATTTTTATGACATTTTATTAAAACCATGATTTTAGAGTATTTGATGGGATTTAGAAAATTTGGAATTTTGATAAATTTTAGAGAAGTTGATATGATTTATGGTAAAAAATTTTCAAATTTCACCTAAAACTATGAGATTTGAATTTCTATATTTTTAACTAAACAAATCTTCTCAAATCCTCCAGAATCCCTAAAACTTGTTGAAATCCAAATTCACAAACTGTTTTGAATAGCAGTGGATTTTAAAATAGATTTTTAAATCATCAGTTCAATAACAGTGAATTTTATTGAAATTTTTAAAATTTAAGATTGAATAACATAGAATTTGTAAATTTTACACAAATTACTAAAAATGTGAAGTTGAATAATGTTTTGATGTTTTTAACGAGAAAACTAGTCAACTTTTTTTATTCAAGAAATACATTTATTAATGCTCATAATTTCTCTAACGTTCTTTTCTTACTACGGAAAATAAATATAAATCATTACTGTAATTTGATTAATGATTTGTCTCCACGATTCACCAAATCAAAATTTTCAACAAAATATGAACACATCTTTTTACTATCTCCTTTTAAGCTTAAAAATTGCAAAATTTGATCACATACGAAGAATGTCTTAATTAAGAACGTTTCCCCATGAAAACAAAATTTTCTTTTTTCATAAATGCCGAAATGTCAAATCATTCCCAATTCGATTCATTGCACTCGTAAGACTTTTGTAGATTGACGCTAAAGAACACATTCTAGATGAGAGAATTTTTAACACGTGTTGGAGATAAACACAAGATGAAATCTATCTCTAGTGTATAAAAGATTAGTCACTCAAGATTCTCTCCTTTAGCCACTGTGAACCACACAAAAGCAAAAATAATGGAGCACCACAAGGTAAGAGGAAACGGCGTAGACATCCATGTGGCGATCCAAGGCCCTTCCGATGGTCCTATAGTTCTCCTCCTCCATGGCTTCCCTGAGCTTTGGTACTCATGGCGTCACCAGATCCCCGGACTCGCCGCTCGTGGCTACCGAGCCGTTGCTCCTGACCTACGTGGTTACGGTGACTCCGATGCTCCTACTGAGATCTCTTCCTACACTTGCTTCAACATCGTAGGTGACATGATCGCTGTCATATCCGCCTTAACCTCTTCCGAGGATGAGAAGGTGTTTGTGGTTGGACATGACTGGGGAGCTCTCATCGCTTGGTACTTATGTCTCTTCCGACCTGATAAAATCAGAGCTTTGGTCAACCTTAGCGTTCCCTTCTCTTTCCGCCCAACCGATCCCTCGGTGAAGCCCGTTGATCGCTTGCGTGCTTTCTACGGCGATGATTACTACGTCTGTAGGTTTCAGGTTCGTTCTTTACTCTTTCTTCCTTGCTAATTACTTGAAGTCAAAGAAATCTTTAGGTTATAGGGTTTGATTGGTGGAGTCTTGAGTGTAGGAGGTTGGAGATATTGAGGCTGAGATTGCAGAGGTTGGAACAGAGAGAGTTATGAAGAAGATACTCACTTACAGAACTCCTGCACCGCTTAATATACCGAAAGACATAAGCTTTTGGGGATCGAAAGATGAAACTATACCTTTACCGTCTTGGCTAACGGAGGAAGATGTTGCTTACTTCGTCACCAAGTTTGAAGAGAAAGGCTTCTCTGGTCCAGTCAATTACTACCGTAATTTTAACCGGTAAGCTTTTGAACAAGACAAATTGTTATCCGGTCCCTATTGTTTAGGCAGAAGTGTCAATTGGGTTTTGTAATGGCAGGAACAATGAGCTGTTGGGTCCATGGGTAGGAAGCAAAATCCAGGTGCCTACAAAGTTTGTGATAGGGGACCTTGATCTGGTCTACTATATGCATGGTGTGAAGGAATACATAAACGGTCCAAAGTTTAAGGAAGATGTGCCTTTGCTCGAAGAGCCTGTGGTCATGGAAGGAGTGGCTCACTTCATTAACCAAGAGAAGCCTCAAGAGATTCTCCAAATTATCCTTGACTTCATCTCCAAATTCTAATCTTTGCTTTCCAGACTCTTGCAAGTTCCATAATAAGTTGAATTATTAGGATATCTCCTTAGTTATGGTTATCCCTGCGTTACTATAGTTGGATGCGTGCGAATAATGTGACATTATTCTAAGTTATAATAAGATAATGGTTTATATGACATTATTCTTATGTTTTTTTTTTTGGTTTTGTTTTGGATTTTAACTTTATTCAAAGTTATATGGTTAATTAGTACTTGGTAGTAGCGTGATGTGTTTGAATAAGACAGCCCGATCTTTTTCTTTTTTAGTTATACTAGGATATGGTTGATTAGTAGCTTCGTTGGTTTCACTGTTGATTTTTTTTTTACTCCTTGCTAACAACTAGAATTCCAAATTTTAGTGACACTCTAAATTTGTTTTCAGATAAGTAGCCTACATTTCACATTAAATTACTTGTAGTGTATATATATATTTTCTCCACTTTTTGGACAATATGCTCTTGCAAATCGTCAACGAATTGAGCCGTCAATGATTCCTTGGACTCTTCTATCTCCAATGAGTTCATGAGCATCTCAAAATCATTCAACGGAAATACTAATGTAAGCTACACAACCAAGTAAAATCAACATCTGTTTTCGTTTTTGGTTCCAAAAAAATCATGTATGTAAACAGCTTAAGAGTAAAGCTGTTAACGCCGAAATTTAAAAAATGATCTAAGAGGTTTCATTTTCAGTCCGTTTACATTGTCGTCAAAGTCAAAGATAAAACTTTCCCAAAAAAGGCAAAAATCCTAAACCAAATTACAAAAAGGGTAAGCTTATAAAAATATTTAGTTTTAAGTGTTATAGTGAAATAAAAAAAACTGCAACGCAGTTAGACTGAACTTTGATTTGAACCTGTAATGTAAACACAATATTCAACGAAAAGAAAAAATAATAACCATTAGAATATCTCGAAAGACTGAAAAAAATAGATGGGAGATACCATCTTGAAGAAGTTGGTCCAAATGTAGAGATGGTCCAGTCTTTTTTTTTTTTTTTAAGCTTTACTGTCACACCCAACAAAGACATCACACACTATCTCATCCCTTTCTTTATCTCCTTTTGAGGAGTTAAAAAAAAGAAAGTAAACACAAATACAAACAATTAAAGCTGCTTTCCCTTTTTTTTTTGTTGTTGTTGTTGTTTTCACTTCCATTCAATTGCTAAGGCGTGACTGACCGTGGTGGTGTCCTTGATTCCCCAGGAGGAGTCTGACCTTCTGATCCTTTTGACGGGTCATCAGACGATTGTCTTAACCCGTCATCAGTTGTCTCACTTCTGTTCACATCTTCAATCATTCTCAGAACTTCTTGCATCACTGGCCTTTGATCAGGAACTGTTGATACACAAGCCATTGCGATTTGAAGAAGCTGAACCATCTCTTCCTCTATGTTGTGGTACCTCATCAGCTCAACGTCAAATACTTCAGCAGTCCATTCTTCCCGGACCACGGAAAGTACCCACCGGGGTAGATCAATGCCTTCTTCACCAAGTGATGCCTGGTTTGGTGATTTACCTGTCAACAGTTCAAGCAGTAACACCCCGAAACTGTACACATCCGATTTGTAAGTTACTTTCCGTGTCTCGAGAACTTCAGGAGCATGGTAACCCGCCAAACGGTTTGGTGGACTCGAGTTACTGAAGAGTTGATTCAGTCCATAGTCAGAGACGCATGTGTCTTGGTTTTGATGTAGTAGGATGTTTGAGGCTTTGATGTTTCCGTGTACCAATTTGGCTGAAACGTGTAGATGAGCCAAACCTCTTGCAGCAGTTATCGCAATTCTCATACGGTTATCCCAATCTAACGGAGTTCGCCCTGATCCACGGCTCCCTGATACAAACACAGAACTATTAGCCAGATGTTGCCGGTTAATAGAAGACCAAAATGGTCATAGTATTATTAGCCAGAAACATTATAATACTCATCATAACTAGGGGTTATTAGCTTAAAAACTGTAAATACAGACAGTTTCATTGAAAGGAAATATTCATCTCCTAAAAGGTTCTTCAAAACACTTCAGTTCACTCAGTTAGGCAAAAGTATACTTCAAGGAAAAGGGTTTTAAGAGATATGATGAGAAAAGCCCCATGTGGAAGAGTCTTTTTTTTTTCTTTTTCTTTATTCCAATCTTTAAAGAGTGAGAGAGAAGCAAAAATTATGAAATTATTATTATTATGACAATTACCAGACAGACACATATAATGTCGGCAACACCTTTTCTATTTTAATAATTGCTTAACAACTACAGCTATAACTACTACCACAATTCAACAACAACAAAAAAATATATCTAAAGAATGTGAAGCTGTGTTGTAATAAGAATGTTTTTTCTTGACAGCAAAGCATAAATCACATAAGTTGTATCCCTTAAAAAAATATTATCAAATCATCACTCCTTAACCTCACTAAGATCTCATTTCATTTTAACCAAATCCTCACTAAACTAACCAAGTATCTAGCTAATGTTAACTAAAATACCATTAACAATGAATTTAAACTAAAAAACTGATAGGAAGAGAATTAAGAAAACAAACCGTGAAGAAGAGCAGATAAGCTTCCGGTAGGCATGAAATCGAAAACGAGAAGTTTCTCATCTTTGGAGTAATAATAAGCTCTCAATGGAATCACATTAGGGTGTTTGATTTTACCAACAACCTCCATTTGTGTTTCGAACTCTTTCTTTGACGCCATAACATCCTTAAGCCGCTTCACAACAACCGTGGTACCTTCCTCTAACACCGCCTTATACGACGTCCCTACACTTCCTTTCCCTAAAACCTCAGCTGAAGCTCTAAGCAAATCTTCCAAATCGAAACTATACACTCCTCCTTCAGTGAAAACAAGCTTATTCCTCTCTGTTTCACCTCCCATTCCTGATGACGTCCCTGTTACTTCCTCTTTCGAGGACGAAGCACCCGGTGGAAGATCCACATTCGTTAATGATGTGTGGGCTACCCCCGCAGGTTTCCTCTGCTTCGTCCTCGCGTCTTTGCTTCCTCTTCTTTTCCTTATACACAAGAACAAGAGCAGAGCCAACAGGAGAAGCGCCACGAGTGCGCTAGCCACGGATATGGCGACAATGGCACCCGTGGAAAGCTTCGAGTTCTTGCCGGATACACGTTTTGAAGGAGTAACCGACGACGGAGATGGCGACGGAGACACGAAGAAAGATTTACAAGGCTTTAAAGGACCACCACAGAGATCTACATTCCCAGTGAACGATTCAGCTGAGAACCTCGACAAGGAAGACGGAATCGAACCGTTTAGATTGTTGTTAGAGACATTGAAATCGACTAAACCGAGACTAATACTTGGGAGGTTCCCTGTGAAACCATTGTTACCGAGAAACAAACCAGTCAAGTGAGTGAGATTGTTGACTGAGAAAGGAATCGAACCAGTGAGGTTGTTAGATGAGATATCAAGACGAATCAAGTTGTTTAACTGAGTAATACTCGCCGGAAACTCGCCGGAGAATTCGTTGTGTTGGAGATACAAGCTTCGGAGGTGAGTGAGATTCGAGAAATCTGAAGGGATCTGACCGGAGAGACGATTAGAGCGAAGACTTAGAACCCGGAGCTGAGTGAGTCGGCCTAACGATCCTGGTGGGATCTGACCGACTAAACCGGTTCCTGGTAACCGGAGAGAGTGGATTGAGGATTGGTTTGCGTTGCATTCGACTCCGACCCAGTTACAGGCTGAGTCTGACTCGTTCCATTGAAGACGGTTCTCGTGAGGTGTTTGTTTAAGGAAGGTGAGGAGAGCTTGTTTCTCTGAGATTGACTCTGAGTTGACTAGATGAGTCAATAGCAAAATCGAGACAAGAGAATTCAAAACCCATGCCATTTTTTTTTTTTTTTTTTTTTTTTCTGGGAGAAGAACAGTTAAGAGAAACAAAAAAAATGGCTTCTTTCTAGTTTTGTCTGTTTATTACAAGAAGTGGGTTTGATGAAAACTACAAGTGGTTTTCCGGCAAGAACTCATTTTGGTTTTCTGGTCTGGTGTGAGAGAGGACTTGCAGAGAGAGTGAGAGAGAGAGAGGAGTGTGTGTGTGTGAGTCAATATGTATGTGTGTAGAGGTGCGGGGATCGTGAGGTATTTTATGAGGAGAAAGAGAACGAATCAAATCTATCACGAGGGACGAATATGATAAAACAAAATATTTTTGGCTCAAACAAAAATTAAATTAGAATTAAGTTTCCTTTTTCCTTTCCGTGGGGAGTGTGAAAAGGGGCTAGTTTACTAGAACAGTTCATATTATTGAACCAAACTGATTTGACTGAACCGGATCGAACCGAAATTTGAGCAAATGGGTTTGGGTTCTTTTAATTGAGTAAACCCGATCAGAATGAATATGATTTAAGATCCGTTGATCGAGCTTCTCGGTTCAGCGATGCTATCAGAGAAGAGGATCATAACTGACCATGTGTCAATCTTCAAAGGAGAGAGCAAAATAGCAAGCCAGGCCATTTCACAAGAAGCCAAACTAAAACTCTGTATTCTGCCTTTGCAGATCTTCTTAAAATAGTAGGTTGTTTCTTGGAACGCCATGAAATGGGTGAAGATCCCAAAAACATGGAGAAACATGTTGTTGATCTCTTACTGTCTGGACAAGAACCATAAAAAACATCTGCGATTCCTTTTAGAGTGAGATTAGAATCTGCAGAGTAGAAGAGACCTTGGCCAACAATCCCTTTAAGAACATATGGCGAGAGACCTGCTTACTTTAGACCATAAATCAATTTCTTGAAGCGACAAACATCATTCTTAGGCAACAGGTCCCCATTGCAATAAACATAACCATGTGGCAACTTCATATATTATTACACAACTCAGAATAGAGTTTAGATTTTACAATTAGAACGAAATTATATGTCGATTTTAGGTTTACAAATAAGGTGATTAGGGTTTAGATTTTACAATGAAAACAAAATTATATGTCGGTTTGAGTTTACAAATGAGCTAGTTAGGGTTTAGATTTTACAATTATAACAAATTATATGCCGGTTTGGATTTACAAATGAGGTGGTTAGAGTTTAGATTTTACAATTAGAACGAAATTCTATGTCGTTTTGGATTTACAAATGGGGTTGTTAGACTTTAGATTTTACAATTAAAACAAAATTATATATCGATTTGGGTTTATAAAATAACGGTTTGGGTTTTTTATTTTACAATAATGTATACACATTTTGTTTTCTTATTTATAAGGAGGTGAATATATAGGTTCACTCTATTTTATAAGGAGGTGAATATATAGGTTCACTCTTAGGGATGAACCCAAGTATTGTCCATTACGGTTAGGCGTGGGCATTCGGATACCCGTTCGGGTTCGGATCAGGGATCAAGTATTTTGGATTTTCGGATTTTTGGGTTTTGAGGTATAGGACCCGTCAGATATTTCTAGACTTCGGGTTCGGGTCGGGATCATATCGGGTATTTCGGGTTCGGATTCGGATTACCCGAAGTTCACAAAACTCAAAATTTTAGTATCCAATTTAGTATAAATTATTCAAAAATTCTCAACT
Source organism: Camelina sativa (assembly GCF_000633955.1). Classification (NCBI taxonomy): domain Eukaryota; kingdom Viridiplantae; phylum Streptophyta; class Magnoliopsida; order Brassicales; family Brassicaceae; genus Camelina; species Camelina sativa. Next base: position 26,146,734 of record NC_025700.1, on the reverse strand, counting down.
ATCTAAAATCTAGAGTATCTTTCACCCAAATTTACTAAAATTTAGTTTAAATACTCATAAATTTTGAATATTTTAGACACTTACATTACTAAAATGATAAATATTACTAATAACGTGGGTATATTCGGGTACCCGTTCGGATTTCGGTTCGGATCGGGTTCGGGTTTGGATTTTCAGATTTAGAGATTTAGAACCCATTCGAGTATTTTACAGATACAGATTCGGGTCGAGTTTTTCGGATCAGGTTCAGATCAAATTTTGTGATCTGGATATTTTGCACAGGCCTAATTACGGTAATTCACTCTGGTTTTTGTTATGTAATCCTCATCAGAAGTTTATCCAAACGAACAGAAATAATAATATCCTCATAAAATTTTGTACCTAAACAACCAATGATCGTCATTAGCCATCCACGCTAACAAGGTCGTGATGAATTTATGACTTGGGCTTATTTATGGGATTTCTCTATAATGTTTTTTTTTTTTGACAAAAATACAAATAAATGTCAGAACTCTGGTTTTTGTTATGTAATCCTCATCAGAAGTTTATCCAAACGAACAGAAATAATAATATCCTCATAAAATTGTATACCTAAACAACCAAGGATCGTCATTAGCCCTCGACGTTAACAAGGTCGTGATGAATTTATGACTTGGGCTTATTTATGGGATCTTCTCTATAATGTTTTTTTTTTGACAAAAATACAAATAAATGTCAGAAGTGGGGTTTGAACCCACGCCCTCGTAAGAGGACCAGAACTTAAGTCTGGCGCCTTAGACCACTCGGCCATCCTGACTTTTCCATTTTACGTCGAGGTTTTGCTTACTTACCAAAACAAATTGTGTATTGCACTATATTACACATGCATTCTTAAATGTAGACAGGGGATATAACCTATATATCATATAACTATATACAGGTGGGTTTAGGATTGGATCACTAATATGCAAGACGCTGGATTTATTCATTTTTAGAGTGTGAATTAATTATATTTCAATAGTCATAATATAATGTCTGGTCTTAAACATGATTACTTGAACACATTCTTTAATCAATTTTCTTTTCCAGTAGTTCTATTGCATCTTAGATATATAAATTTTTTTTCCACTCTTTAACTGGAGAATTCAGATCCTGTCTCTGAACTGTTACCAGTGACGAGCCTAACTCGCCACAATCCTCATGGAATAGACCAGTTCGCCGACACTCAGCCACCCATGAATACTAAATCCCCTACCTAGAAAAACGACATACGCATGACCTCCGAAGCCGTGAACCCAAAAACCTTCCCAAGGCAAAGCAATCTTTAGATCCGGTCCGTGGAAGCTAGATGGAAGAAAGCTCAGAAACCCCTCAACAGACAGATCCCGTGGAAGCCATCTATGATCTGAAAAGATTTACAGATAACCACCAACACACTTACCAGAAAACCCACCAATACGCAAGTGCATACCGCTACAGCCGTAACGTACTTCCAGGCGGTTGAGCCCTGAGAGATTTCACTGCATCTACCAGAAGGAACCAACATCTCTCCTCCGCTGAGAGAGGGCCACAAGCATGCTGATTTCATGAAGGGTGAATAAAAACCCCATACTATACATAGTACAGACTGTCACTTGGCTGTCATCAAAATAGTATAACGTTATGGCCACAAACTAATTTAGCTGTCCGTTACCAATGGAGAGGCAAACAAGATAATTATTTCAGTTGGGCTTTAGTTGCACTATTGATTTGTTTAAATGAACTACAGCCAAAAAAGATCTTTATAGTATCGTAACCAAGTGTGAGCGCTGCGAGATACCGTGACTAGCTATGAAACAATGTAATTATTTTGCTTCAAATAAACTAACAGTAAAAAAAAATGAAAGTTACCAGGTAATAGAACAATGTTAAATTAATATTAATTAAAATATATATATTTATCCGAAAATGTTTGCATAAATTTTACTGTAATTTCTCGTATGTCCCTGAAACCGAGAGATCAAATCAACGATGGTTTAATTTCAATGGATCATATATTTATTTGGTCAATTTCACATTTATTTTTTTTTTAAATTATAAATTTAAGCAATTATCTTAAGTTTGACTAATATGATTTTTTGGGGTCAAATGTACATTAGAAGGTAAGATAGCTAAAAAGTATTGTATGACCAACGACTAGAATTTGTAGCTTAATTTTTGTGTTTATATTTTGATGTTAAGAAAATAGTTGACTGATGACCAATTATTTTTAAGGATATGTTAGATAATGCATTGACTAGCTATTATAAATACTTTTTTGCCAAAAAAAAAGCTATTATAAATACTTATATAAATTAAGAAATTGTAATCTATTGATTTTTAAATATATTTAACAAATATTAGCGATCTATCTAGCTAGTCAATAATTATACTATGATTTTTTTTTAAAACATTCTCTTCCATATTTCACTCTCTTTATACAGTTATAAACGATGGGTAAATCAATAAAAGCATAGATTTATCGTTTATGAAATCTATTAGGTACATCTTACACCATATAAAATATCATTATTCACTAGATTGATTAATATTATGTATCTTCTAACTTACAAAAATTAATTGATGGTAAATATGTATAATAATTTGTGAGATATAAGACTAAAAGTCAAGAAAGTTTTAAAAATAATTTAGGATCATTGTCACTATGAATTTTAAATCTAAAAAGTTAAATAATATTACATTTTTTCTCTTAGGCTCATACCATATATATAAGCATGATATTTTTATAGAAATCATTGTTTCTCAAGAGTAAAATTCAAAAAGGACTCAAACTGAAAATACCAAAAAGGTTAAAAATATTACATTTCAAATTGAGACTGAATTTTATCTTTTAATAGAGAAAAAAACTAAATTTTGCTATTTAATTATTTAATTACTATTATGTAATAATACAAAACGTATATGAAAAACCAATTACATTGTGACACATGGAAAAAAAGATAGAAGCATCTTTGTTTTCTTCTCTTTTCTTTTTTTGACGTTATATTTTACTTCTCTTTCCTTCGAGCGTGTAGGGTAGAGTAAGTGTCTCCCTCTCGACCTATAAATATGTGTCTCTATAATCCATAAAATTCACTTGCACTCTCACCACCACTGACTCACCTCGAAACCGCTTCGTAAAACCATTAGTTGATTTCCGACCAAGCCCCTATTTCCTAGCATAGATACTAATCCTATTTTTCATCAAGAAACGTAATATACCTCCTTTCATTATCCTATTTTCATCGAGAAACGTAATATACCTACCTTTCATTCATGTATGTCTTAGATTTCATCCTTTTTCATTTGACTGATTTTATACAATTCCATCTGTTGGTAAAATTATCGAGTTCTGGTCAAATTCGTCGTAGTTGTATCTATTATATACATCAAAGGATGTTTTCGTTTCTTATGACGTATCTTGCTTTTGGGACTGTGCTTTGTTTATAGATTTATAACTTTTTTCCTTTTCGTTTGTAGCAAAAAAGATGGAGAGATAGATCAAGCGAACAAAGGAACAATAAGCTTAAGAGATTTGATTCTTCTGAGTTTATTTACACAGCCAAAACCTTTTAAAGGTATCACTAGATTCTCTCGTTGTTTTTTCTTTGTTTATGTTTATGTTCTTAAGTCTTAACTAGATTTTAACTGCGGTAACATATAATTTTTATTATTATTTATATTTTATATTGTATTTGTTTGTTAAATATTAGATGTTTTGCAAATAAAAAAATAACTATTTTTTTTGATTTTTTGTGTGGCTAAATGTTTATATTAATTATTTAATCCGCAATATACTTCATAACCATTTTTTTGTTATATTTATTTTGTTTTGTTTAGTGTTTGAGATTCTATTTTGATTTTTAATTATTATAACAAAAAAAACAAAGGATCTAAATACATAGTAAGTCATTTTACGCTATGATTAAGTCACATTTTTCCTAATGATTTAATTATTTTACACAATCTTAGTTAAATTAACTTAATTTTATATGTCAAATATGCTACTATTAATAATGTTGATAAATAATAAAATTAGGATTTAAACAGTGTTAACATAAATTTAATGATATTTTAATAATTCCAACATGTCCTCATTATAATTCATCTACTATATAACCATATTATATAGTATTTTAAAAAATAATTTTACATATTCGTAATATTTTAAAATTTTATTAATTTTATCGATATTTATTATAATATTTAAATAAATGTGAATCGAAATTCTTTTTATGTTAAGAATCAAAACTCATAGGTTTTGAAAAACATAATAGGAATCAAATTGTTGTTTTCTTTGTTTGAAAAAAATTCAGAGATAGAATATTTTTAATACACAATAGAATGTATGGTTAAATACATCATAGTTTTTGTTTCCATATTGATTATGCTGCATTTTTTTAGTTGAAATGATATGTAAAATATTTAGGAAACAAAATCTGAAGTAATGCTTTTTTTGAATTTTTTATAGCTTTGTAAATAAGTTTTTAAATAAATATAAATAAAAGAGTAAAACCTAAAATGTACTATAAAATGTATATATAGATTATATATGGTTTCGACCAATTAAATACAACAATTATAACAAAATAATGGGAAAATTTTAATATATCACATAGATTTGTTTTTTTTGCTGGTCGGTATATACATATATGATACCATGCCTTTTCTGCCCCTTAACAAATTTTGATTATATTTTCTAAAGGAAAAAAAGATAAATTTCAGTGCTAGTACTTAATAAACATACATATAAAATCTAATAATTTTACTTTTTTTCTAATTAAAGTCAAAGTAATTTAATCGTATTCTTTGATCTTCTTATGATCATTTTAGTGGCTTTAACAATTCCTCCTTGTTCTATAATGTAGTCTATGTAGATGTCTTTAAATCGTGAAACCCTAAAATAAAACAAAACAATTGCTGATAAAATTATCAAACTTCAAAAAAAACATTTGTTTTGCCTTGATTTATACTGTGACTCTTGAACTAGTTTCGGAGAGTTCATAGTGTTGATCTGTTGGTTAGGGCTTTTTTTAATTCATTCATTTGTTTGTGTTAATTATTGTTAATCTGCTGACTGTGCTGCGTTATTTTTTGTCTTTTTTTTTTTTGTGTTTGATTTCTACTGGTCGGTTTTTGTATTCCAACAATCACCCTCAATTACTTTTCTATTTTTTTTTTTTTTGTCTGTTAACCTTTTATTTACAAGATCTGTAAAAAATGTATTTTGACTTTGAAAAGCTAACTTTTTGTTGTAATCAGTTTAGTGTGTGTGACTGTGTTTAAATCCAAAAAAAAAAAACCCAATTTCATAAAGAAATCCTTTTGATTCTTATCATTTTAAGGACAAAGGAAAACATAAATAAACCTTTGCCACAAGCCCTAATTTCTAGATCTAATGAGTTCTTATTATTTGATATCCCTCTACTATGATTTTAATTTGTTGTAATTAAACTCATTTTCGTTTTTACAACTATGATGATTAGATCTTCCAGAAATCGAAAGAACAAAAATGTCCGAGTCAAACATGGTACCGGTGGGTAACAATGGAGACAATGATAACAAGGAGAACAATGTCATGAACAACACTGATGGTGGAGCTGGTGTTGGAGCTGGTAGTGGAGCTGAAGAAATCGACAGTGCAAAGACTGTAAGTGACAATCGTGAAGAAGCAATGGGAAGCAATGAAGGTCCTCCTCGTAAGAAAAAAAAATACAATCGTCACAGCGAATATCAGATTCAGGAGATGGAAGCGTAATTTTGTTCTTCTTTTCCTTTTTTATATAACTCAACTTATAATATTATCTAGCTAGATCAATAATAAATTATATAATCATTTTTTTTTTTTTGTGTTGAATAGTTTTTTCAGAGAGTGTCCTCACCCAGATGACAAACAAAGGGAGGTTCTTGGCCGTCAATTGGGTTTAAAACCTATTCAGATCAAATTTTGGTTCCAGAACAAACGCACTCAAAACAAGGTACATACCCATATTTAATGAATTTGTTACCATCTCACACATAGTGTATTTAATGTATCTATATAGACTTATGATTGATATTGTGATTCCTAGCTCATAACTACTGTATATGTTGAATTAGAAATCTAGTTTTTAAGATATTAGGGTTATCTAACTTCCTAAGAGCATCATTAGTGGGAGAATACTGATACGTTGCTCAACACAAAAAAAAAATATTTTAATATATTATTAATTACAAACTGACAACTGTAAAAAAAGGAAGCGAAACGTTTCTAGCCAGAGTAATGTGTATGTAACTCAAGCAACCTTCTCTCTTCTTTTCTCTTTATTGTATTTTTTCATTTATTTTTAATAAGAGAAATTGTGGGAAGTAAAGATGAGCAATGATGGTCTAAGTGAACATTAAATCGTTTTGAAACGTGTGAAATACACATAACTAAACATTAGGTCAAGCAATTTTCACATGTACATTTCTTCCTTTAGTAATGTTCTTTATCACTTAAAAACTAAAAAAAAAAACTTCACTACTTTTGACAAAAAAAAAAAAAAACTTCATTACTTTTGCTGCTTCATATTCTAAGATAGTGACTTAGTTGGTCAATTTATTTAGTTTCAAATATTATTAAGAACCTTTTTTTTTTGTTTTTGTTTTGCAGAATCATCAAGAACATTGTGAGAACATAGGACTTCGGTCATTGAACGACAAGCTTAGCTCTGACAACCAACGGTTCCGAGAAGCTGTTTTTTAGCCTTGTGTCCTAAGTGTGGAGGCCAAACTGCAATTGGCGAATTGTCTTTGGAAGAACATCATCTTCGGATCGTAAACGCTCGGCTAAATGACGAGGTACTAGATGTGAACATACACACACTGACTACTACAATTTACATATAGTTAAACACATATATTAGAGAAGTTATTTATAATAAATGACGCATACATATTACATATAGAAATTAATAAACAAGTTGTATTTCTTGTTTTTGGGGTTCTATAGATCAATGAATTGACTGCTCTGGCGGAAAGTTTTACCAGCAAAATGGTAATAAACAATCCGGTTATGTCTCCTCGGCCTTTACATCGTCCTCCAACTTTCGAGTTCGGGGCGAGATCATTTACTGGAAGAGAATTGTATGGAAACGGAGGAAACCTCTCTAGGGGAAACACTGGACCGGCAGATGCTGATAAGCCAATGATCATAGATTTGGCAATTGGAGCCATGGAGGAGCTATTGTTGATGGCTCAAGGGGGTGAACCACTGTGGAGTGGAGGAGTTACTGGCACAAGCCTAGTTTTAAACTTGGTTGAATACAAAAGGACGTTTCGGACGGGTCTCGGGCCTAGACTTAGTGGGTTTAGAATCGAGGCATCCAGGGAAACCGCGCTCGTGCCAATGAATCCTACTGGCGTTGTTGAGATGCTCATGCAAGCGGTAAATTGAATTCATATAACTATATCAGATTATATGATCCTAATTAATCCTTTTAAGTAACGATCTATATATTGGCAGAATCTGTGGTCGACAATGTTTGTCGGAATGGTTGGTAGAGCCATGACACATGAAAAACTTTTGCCTGATGTTACTGGAAACTTCAATGGAGCTCTTCAAATCGTAATTCTTCTACTTTACTTATTTATTTATTTATACATTTGATATAATCTACAGGGGAGTGTTCTAAAACAAAAGTGTAACCATATTTGATGTAACCAAATGTTGTTCTTTATCCATAGATGACTGCTGAGTACCAAGAGCTTTCGCCGCTAGTCCCAACCCGCGAAAGCTACTTTGTCCGCTACTGTAAACAGCAAGGAGATAATTTGTGGGCGGTGGTAGATGTTTCCATCGACCATCTGTTTCCAAATATCCACATGAAATGTCGCCGCAGACCCTCTGGATGCTTGATTCAAGAAATCCCTAGTGGTTACTCAAAGGTAACCTATTGTCTCATTATGGTTAATTATTTAGTGTATGGTTTCATACATTAATTAATGATTGTTTTTTGCTGGTTTGGAAAAAGGTAACATGGGTTGAGCATGTGGAAGTAGATGACAGAGAAGCAAATCAAAACATATTCAAGCACTTCATCAGTACTGGTCAAGCTTTTGCTGCTAACCGCTGGGTTGCAACATTGGAACGCCGGTGCGAGAGGATTGCCAGCAATAGCATCATCACTACAGATTTTCAATCCGTGGATTCGGCTGATCACCTTGGTAATTTTTTTACTACTCAAAGAAATGTGTTTTTTTTTTTGGGCAAAGTGTTTCTTTTTGTTAGCCATTCTGAGAAGTTTTGTGATTTGGTGCAGCGCTAACGGACCATGGAAAGATGAGCATTCTGAAACTAGCTGAGAGGGTCGTAAGAAGCTTCTTTGTTGGGCTGACCAATTCGATGGGGACTACATTTTCTGGTGTAAGAGGAAAGGATATCAGAGTGATGAAAATGAAGAACCTGAATGATCCAGGAAGGCCTCCTGGTGTCGTTCTTTCTGCATCCACTTCGTTTTGGGTTCCTGTTCCTCCTACCTTTGTCTTTGACTTCCTCAGAAATGAGGATCATCGAGCCCATGTATACTTATAATTTAGGACAAGACTTCTCTCTTTTTTTCTTTCAGTGACTTCCTTATGTAACATGTTTTGAGATATGTATCTGCAGTGGGATGTCCTCTGCAATGGATGGATTGTGCAGAAGATATCAGAGACTGTAAATGGGAGAGACAGCAGGAACTGTACAACTATACTCAAGGTATAGAGCTAAGCTATGTGTTTTGAGAATGCGTTCTTTTTTTTTAAAATCTTTTGGTATGTGACCGATGTTTGTTTTGGTTACAGAATAAAAGCACTTGCCAGACGAAGAAGATAATAATTCAAGAGACCTTTAATGATCCAACAGCTTCATTTGTGATCTATGCGCCTGTTGATACGACATCAATAGAGGGTGTTCTCTATGCAGGTACAGACCCTGACTATGTGGCTCTCCTGCCTTCCGGTTTTGCTATTCTGCCGGATGGTATCGGTGATCAACCTGGAGGAAACGGAGGAGGATCACTCCTGACCGTTTCCTTGCAGATGCTGGTTGAAGAAGTTCCTTTGGGTAAGCTGAGTACTAGCTCTGTTAAATTCGTTGAGAAACTGTTTCGTGCAACCGAGATGAGGATCAAAGATGTGTTTCCTTTACATATTGCAACACCCTCAACTCGGTAATCTATTGAATCTATTTCATAAACACACTTAGTACTTATCTAATACTTGCTACACAATTAAGGTGCTGATGACGTTTTTGTTTTTGTCTTTTTTATTACAGGAAAGTAAGCTAAATGGAAGATTGAATCAAGGAAGAAAGAGGGAGACTGGTTGTGTGGAAGATCGGTGGAGAGCTTCAAAAGGGGAGGAGTCAAGAACGAACCCCAATGAGATTTTTTCTTTATGAGGTTCCGGATTTGACTTGCCCTGAAATATATTCAGTTGAGTCTTATGTTTCCTTGTCATTGCGGGAACCTTTTGTTATTTCAGTTGAGTCTTTTGTTTTCTTGTAACTGGAACCTATTATGAAGTTTTCGAGTACTCTTTTTCTCTATTTGAGTTTCAGTTTTGGTTTTTCTTTTCCTAATGTTGGTTTTTATCCATCTGTATTCATTTACACAAATTGTGTATCTCTCTGCTTATCTATCTAATTAACCGCCTCTATGAAGTGTCAGAATGTTCTGACTGCGAATTCTCAGCTGAGCTTTGGCTAGCTTTAAATTAGTCTTACAAGTGAAGTAAAATACTAAAATGCAGCGCTGTTTTAAGAGTAGCTAAGAATGTGTGGATGTTCTTCCCAAAAATAGCGTTCGATGATGTTGCAATTATCTACGGCCACTTCTCCTATCAGTTTTTAACAGGTAACTACAAATATTTTAACCCGAATTGTTTTAGTCATTTATCGATTTTAGCAAAAATTAAGTAATTCCTGTATTTTTTTTTTAAAAGGTTTTATTTAGCTTAAAAACCACAACGAAAATTGTACAAATTTCATCCTCCCACACAACATGATACGAAAAATGTGTTGAAATTACATGACCCTTATATTATATGTTACAAATACATACAAAATACTAAATTGATAGCAATTTTTTAACATAATTGTTAATGCTATTTTTGATGTAACTCTTGTTCCTACTCCTAGACTTAAAAAAGAAAAAAAAAATAATCACCACCGTAGCAGCATAACGGAAAACCATATGAAGTTGAAAACCATAATAAATTTAGGGAAAAATGAAATGATAAAAAAGCAATGGTTTGAAAGTTAAAACTATATATTTATGAAGGTTAAAAATGACAACGTAACAAAAGAGCATGTCAGTTATGAAAGCTCTTTTTCTTTCAAGGCTCTTAGGGATCCTCCTCATGATTGGTCAACTAATCTCCGGAAGGTGATTGGTGCACCGTGCTGAGGATAAAGCAACATAAGGACGGTAGGTGCATGCTGGTAAGTAGGAGCCAAGTGAAAGGTGAAGCGTTGGATCATTACAGCGAGTGTCAATTTGGCCTCAAGTATAGCAAGATTCTGACCAATGCATGTTCGAGCTCCGAGGCCAAACGGTATAAAGCCAACGGGGTGTTTGGCAGCACGCGGCACCCCATCTACAAACCGAGCTGGATTAAATTCGTTCACATCGTTGCCCCATATGGCTTGGTCATGATGGACCGCTATGATTGGGATAAGAAGCTCCGTGCCACAGGGGATTTTGTACCCTCCTAGCTTCACATCCGATTTAGCGCGTCGAATTGTAGCAACTACTGGTGGATACAACCTTAGTGACTCGTTCAAGATCATACTCAACTGCAAAATTGGTAGAGAGGTAAAAAAAAAAAAAAAATTAACATAGTATCTTTCTTCGTTCAGTTACTCTTTTGCCCTTGAATCTTGTCTTGAAATATGTAAGAATTTAGCCTTATAAAATTTATAGATTAGGCGACAAAAAGGCCATGATTAATGTAACGAAAACTGTATCACAAATTGACATTTTTATCCTGTAATAAATGATATACTTCCGAAATTGAAAGATAACAAAGCAAAGACAGAAAGAGAAAGCGCACCGTTTTAAGCTTAACGACATGGTCCTTGGTAGGGACATCACGTGAGCCGCATACCCTGAGGACCTCATCACGTGCTTTGGCCTGCCACTCCGGGTGCATGGATAGCAAGATGGTCGTCCACGTAAGCAGATTAGAAGTTGTCTGTTTCCCGGCAAAGAAGAAGCCTTTACACTCCTCCACAATGTCTTGAACCGTCACATTCTTTGCTTGAATCATTAATCCCAACAAATCCTTACCCGTTGGCTCCTTACATTCTTCGCCGTCTCCGTCAACAACGCTCTCTCTACGCCGCTCTATCAGCTTCAACAACGACTTCCTTATCTCCTTGTCCAACTTCCAAGACTTCAGATTCCCTCTTGTCGGAAAAAATCTATCAAGAAATTAAAAATCAAATTAAAACTTATAGATTAGCTAACAAGACCGGTACAAGAAAACAAAAAAATTGATGTTGATTTTGATTACCTATAGCCTGGAATGAAGACTTTTTGAAAAGCTTCGGCACATAGAAGCATTTGTTGAGCTTGAAGTCGAAAAATTGCTCGGCCATCTTCGTAGCTACTTCCAAAAGCTGTTCTACTAATAACATCTTCAGTCAAAATCTGAAACCACTCATAGACATCAACCTCAATTTCACCGTTTTCGGATAACTTGTCGGACCATTTATCAAGCATGTCGGTCACACTCTTTAACACCACTGGCACAAGCAACTTAAGATTCTCCATGTGAAAAGTAGGGCTAATGATTCTGCGATGATGAGCCCATTTCTCGCCTTTGAGACTAAGAAGTCCATCGCCTTCGAGTTGTTTAACCAAAGGGTGAGCTTCGTTCTTCTCATAGAACTCAGACTTAGAGAAGATCTCTCGGATCAGATTGGGATCAGCTACGGTTAACCGAAAAGTTGGACCGAACCATACCAGAAATGTAGCACCTGAAATTAAAATAATTTGGTTTTCATTTTTTTATTAGATGACAAGAAAAGCTGTAAAACATGAACAGATCCTCAACTTGGGAACTTTGACAAAAAAGAGGGTATGGTCACTGACTGTTGCTATTAATGCACTAATTGCTCTTTCATAATTTACCACATTGGTGCTATTTAATTTACTGCACAGCAACCAAAATTTTCATCTTTCGAATTTGCGTTTTTTTTCTTTCTTTTTTTCTTTCTTTTTTTCTTTTTGTAAGAAAAAGAAGACAAGAGTTAACAGCAGAGAGGGAAAATGATGACTAAGCCCGTGAGGAAAGAGTGGGGAAGAACACACAGCCTCCTTTTTCACATCAAAGTACTGACATCATAATTTGATCATGACAAAACAAACACAGATAAATTAATAAAATGTCCTTTTAAAAAAAAAAAAAGTTGTGTAATAAAACAAAAACTTTTTGCTTTGCTTGACATGAAAACACACTCTGTTGCATTTCACAGAGAATCGGACCAAATCACAAAGGTTCCAACTCCAAAACAAAAAGTAAAAAAAAAAAAAAATCTTTCACTAACAAACCCAAAAGTAAGAGGCAACTCTAAAACAAAATCTTGATATATATATATGTACTAAGAAAAATCTTATGCTTCAACTTTGAACCAAGGAGTTTCAATAAAGTTTTAACCAAAATCTAACAAATCAGAAACAGAGTAACCATAACAAGTAGTGTTTGAATCTGAGAAAGAAAAAACAGAGCAAATTGAGGAAGAGAGGGGGGAAAAACAAGAACTAACCATAGATTTTTCTCCAGTGATGGTAAAAAGAGAGAACTCTAGGAAGAATATTGTGAGAGAAAGGCATAGGATGAGAAGAAGCCTTAAGCATCATTCCAACAAGTTCTTTAACATTTCCGATGAAGAAGTGATAAGGAGGACCTCGAATCCCCTGTTTCGAGAAATGTTCTTCGATCTTTCTTGGTCTCCACCATAACAGAGACATACCCTTCACTATTACAAGACTGAACATTATAGACAAAACAAGAATTAACCAGCTGCTGCTGCTTTCTTCCTCCATTGTCGGAAAAAAAAACAAAAAAGAAAGAGAGAAACACACAAAAAGGAGAGTTAAAGTTCTCTTCTTTGGTCTCGTTTTTCGTTATACAGAGTGCCGGAGAAAGAGGGAATGAGGTGTTAAAAAGGAGATTTTTTTTCTTTTTCTTCCTAACTTAAAAATTTCCTTCCTTTTTTTTTATTTATTATTGATTTGATTTTTTTCCTTTTTGTTTCTTTGCGAGTTTGGTTTCTTCTTATCTTGTTTCTTTTTGGACTATTTTGCTTGCTGGGCTATTTGAGCTTTTCTAGAGAGAGAGAGAGAGGCAAGGCCAACGGCGTAGGGGCCGCCATTGGAGGACAGTGAAGGGTCAACGAATTGAGGTTTTATTTTCTATTATTTTAAAAAGATAATAATGCAAATTTGTTTCATCATCTTTCATATGATTGTGTACAAGTCTATTTTATATTTTAAAAAAATAAAAGTTGTCTCTTGTGAGTTTAATTTTATGTTTTCATTCTTGTCGAATTCCACATCATTTACTAGTAATATTGTAATGATTTAAATAGCAGATGGCAAATTTTTATAGTTTTTTGTCCTTTACTCAGTTGTTGGTGCAACTGCTGAAATTTAATGTGTACGACCAGGATATGTATATGTATATATCCAGCCAGACTTTATATAATTCCGCAACGTTACGTATATGTATATGTGTATATATATATTATTTGAAACCTATATTTTAATAAGATATATATAGATATTTGTCACCGTTTCCCTTAAAAACATAAGTAGAACTTAAACCATTTATTAAAATTTGTATTTTAGGTGCTACAACACGGCCTAAAGTTTATTTTTAGTAAATTTAAGATGAAAATAATAATTGTATTATATTACAATTATTTAAATGTGTTATCATCGATAAATTGAAATTTTGGAAATAGGTATAACACATTATATATCTAGTCATTCGATTTTGCAAAATAGGGTGGATGTTGATCTAACACTAAAGAGAATATCGGTCAACACAACTAATTTTGCAGTTGTCTGTTTAGTTTTTAAATTGTTGGTTTAATTTGATTTGGGTTTAGAAAATTCTACGAATTGTTATAAAAAAGGAATGTCGATGTTTATGGTTTTCATTAGTCTTTTTCGTCTCCTTGTTGAAAGTGAAGAGAGAAAGTTCCTAAGAATATTTCTATGATTAGAAGAGAAGCTTTATGTGCTATTTTCTAGAGAGTTTTGTTTATGGGAGGTTTGATATGAGGTTGTGATCAAGTGAGAAGGCTATTATGGGATGTGTTCTTGCTGATCTTTGTCAGATCTTTTTGTTGAAAAAGTGAGTGCATAACCTGACTTATTAAGCATTGACATCTCTATTTCTATGTTTTTTTTTATTGTATGATTGATTGTCTTGTCTTGTATGTGTGTCTCTGTGTTGGTATGACCTTGGATGAATGTTTTAGAGAGTTAAGTCGTGCCATAAATAGATGGAGATCGTGTAACATCGAGGAGAAGCAACGAGTGTTGTGACTCGTATGTTATGGCTTTTGTTAGGATATTAGTTTCTGGAATAGTTGATGTTATAACTGATGTTTAGGATGCTGGTTATTTGGTGGTTGTCTGGTTTAGTTTTTAGATCACTGGTTTGGCTCGATTTGGATTTGGAAAATCCTACAGTTTGTTATAAAAAAGGGAATGTCGATATTTATGGTTTTGGTTAGCCGTTTTTGTCTCCTTTTTGAACAAAGAGAAAAAGCCCCTAAGAGTATTCCTGTGATCAGAAGAGAAGTTTTATGTGCCGTTTTCTAGAGAGTTATATTTATACGAGGTGTGATATGATGCTGTGAACGAGTGAGAAGGCTACTATGGGGCTTGTTCTTACTGTTCTTTATCAGATCTTCTTGTTGAAAAGGTGAGTGCATAACCATGGTTTATCTAAACCTTGAGATCTCTATTTCTGTGTTTTTGTGATTGTATGATTGATTGCCTTGTCTTGTATATGTGTCTCTGTGTTGATATGGCCTTGGATGACTGTTTTGGAGAGTTATGCCAAAAATAGCTAAAGATGGTGTGAAACGACCTGATCCGTTTTTTTAAATAATAAATAATAATAAAATAATAATAATAATAAAACTACAACTAGTGGTCTCGTAACCACTAGCCACCTAACCACAATCACAAACAACAGCGGAATAACAAATATCAATATCCAATAATACTCAATAATAGAATAACCAATATCCAAACATAACTATTCCAATGTCAAACAACATGAAACCAGGAACCGACAACCTAGCAAGTTCTAAAGACCCAACTCTAGCAACCTAACAATGCTAGACAACAACCAATTGAGTCCCTAGAACATCCTCCTCTTCATTGCCTTGATTCCACGATCACACTTTGTCTTTACCTGCACCACAAACACAAATTGAGATGCATGAGTATTTGATAAACACTCAGTGAGGAAATCCTCCCATCTATCGGGCTATACACACAAGCAATAGTGATTCCAAAGTTCCAAACAATCAACAAGCAAGTCATACAAACCAGGAAAACAAACATCATCTCGCTGGAAGGGAGGTGTCGATCGACACCAGCCGAGTGTCGACCGACACTGGCCTTGGTGTCGACCGACACTACCCCACTATGTCGATCGATGCCTGATTTGCTGGTGTCGATCGACATTCCCTCTGCAACCGCGATCCGCTTGAAGCCAGGAGTCGAATCTCGCTCCCAACCTCCTTTAAATCGACCAATACTCAAAACCCAAGCCATATACGTCCATAGGAACATGTAGCAACCAATCCTAGCAAGAAAAAACATACAAAACAACAACAAACAAGCAAGAACAAGGAATCCAAGGCTTAGAAGCCATGATCATGCACTCACCTCTTTGCAGGAAGATTTAGACAAACAACAACGAGTCCTACACTCCCAGCAACTTTCTAACACGTTCCTAGCCCTGGATCTTCACTCTCACAGCAAGATCTCACCAAAAACACCTTGAAATCTCACAAACCCTCACAAGAACCTTTAGAAACTGTTTTCTGCTCTTTCTCTCTCAAAAACAACCAACGACGACACAAAATACTCTCCCAACCCTTAGGTCGTCGAAATCCCACTTAAGTAATCCTGTTCAATGGTTTCCCAAAACCAAACCGAACCAAATCGACGATTAAATAAATCTGGCCGAACTAGAAATAAGTGGTGTCGATCGACACCCACCCTCAAAACGCAGAGTTTTGGTTCGCGGGCGTTACATGGTGATCCATCGTGGAGAAGCAACAGTGTTGTAATTGGTCTGTTATGGCTTTTGTTAGGACGATAGTTTGTGGAATAGTTGTTATAACTGATGTTTAGGATGCTGGTTATTTGGTTGGCATTGTTGGTTGATTGGTAATGGCTTTATATTATTGGTTTGATTTCTGATGGTTTATTTGATGATTTACTTGATTGTTGGTTCGGTTAATTTGGTAGGTTAGTTAATAATTATGAGATCATATTTAATGAATTAAGAAAAAACGTGCGGAGACGTTTCACAAAATATGTTGTTTTGTGTTTGACTTAAACAAACAAAATATATCGAGATTTCAAGATTAATTATTTTTTGAAACAAAATATATTAATTTTTAGAGTTAATAGAATTTGAGTCTTTTCACACCTTAAATATGAGTACATTAATAGGATAACTCTTGCGTTACGAAATGTTTAATCACTACAATATTAGTTATATACAACATGATCATCACCTATGAATGACAACGGTGGGATAGAAAAGATGCATTTGATGTTTATCCGAAAGATTCAATATTGTAAATTTAAAAAAAAAAATAATGTTGAAAAATAATGTTGTTGTAGAGAAAACATATCAATACCTTGTTTTAATAATATTTATTTTCGTTCATTATTTTTGGTTGTTGTATAATGCTCGTTTTTATTGAATCTTTCATAACACAATGGCATATAAGTTTTGGTTTTGTTTTTTTAGTTTAGTTAATTTGTATTTAAAGATTAATAAATATTTAACTGATAATTAATACTATAATTAAAATTTTAATATATTTATAGTTATGTAATATATTTGAAAGACCAACTTATTAAATATTTGATTATTTTGTATATTTTAATAAAATTATCACATCTTCTTAATAAAATTATCACATCGAAATATCTAAAAATTTAAAATACCTGATCTGAACCGATCAGATACCTGAATATCGAAGCCTAAAATAATATTAAAATTATTTACCATATTAAAAATTTATAAACATACTAATTTGATATTTTTAAAATCAAATTATTAAAAATAATTTATTCTATGAGTGTTTTAATATTATTATGCTAGACGGCAGGTTAAATATTAAGTGTATTAAGATAATATGGTAAAATGATTTAAACATTTAAGTGTTTGCAAATTCGATTATTAAACCTTATCATTTGTCTCACGGATATGTAATTGCATTAACAACATATATTCAATTGTAATAATTAAACACATTCACTATATAATCTTCAAACATAGAATAAAGTCTTAAGAAGGTGTGATAATTTTATTAAAAACTACCAATGCATGTCATGGTTTCTTCTTCCATAGTATATAGTTTTTAAAGCGCAATCAAAGCACATTTCCTAAAAATTTATGCGAGTTGGCAATATTGTTTATTTCGTTATATTGAAATTATTTACTAAGACCTACCAACGACCATCAAATCAGAAAGTGAGGTATGAAGTGAGAGGAGAATAGGAGATATTTGCTATTATTGACTGTTTTGTAAACCAAGATTTTAAGGCATAATTGCAGGACACATATGAGATTGAGCAAATTAATTTATCATGGTTGACGACGATAAAGAGGTACTGGAAGAATAAACAGATAAAAATATTACGTCGTTCTTGAAGATTTCAACTACCCATGTGGGTTTTGGCTTCTCCATAATGGAATGTTTCTAATTTTTTTTTTATAATTAGATCTCTGATCCCGCCAATACAAAAGAAGTATTATATATTTTGACTAGTATTTGCATAAGGTGGTCTATACATGTATGCATATCTGTATATAATTCAGAAATTAATTACATAGATACATTTTTATATATTATGTATATGTCAAGATAACAAACACTGAAGTTATAGAAAAATAATATCACTCAAATGCACATAATTCCACGTATAATTAACAATCAAATGCACTTTTGTCTAAACGGTATTTTGTTTCGCTTTGTCATGAGAATGGGGACATACACTATACCCCCTCGTTGTAATGTCCTCTTAAAGAAACTACATAATTAATATAAACAGAAGGAAATTAATGTTGGGGACAATCTGTCCCTTGAAAATTAAATAGAAAATTGACAGTGCTGATATATATATATATATATATATATATATATATATATATATATATATAAAAATCTACGGTATTATATAATTTAATAAATGTTTGAACTCATTTACGTAGAGTAGAATCTCTACAAAATAAGAATGAGTGCTATTTTTCATTAAAATAAAGAGAAAAGAAATATTAAGTAATAATAAAATTTTATCAAGCAATAAAGTTATTAATTTATCGACATAGAATTTGCTTATTAGATAATTTAAAATTGATGAAATATATTTATTTATCGAGGTTACACATTATTGACATAGTTTATTGTTCGTCTCTCAACTTTGTTGAAGGGTGGAGCTAGTGTACAACCATATGAGTCAAATGATCCTGCTGAATTTTAAAATTAGTTGAATATTTAGAAAAAAAATCAACTATAGTTTGAATTTTAAAATAGCACAATTGATTTTTATAAAATAAAATTAATGATATAATTGACTTTTTTAAATTTTGTTTGACCCTGGTAACTGATTGCTATGGTTTGTCATACTTCGTTGGCAAATTTTGGTCTCCGCTTCCATTACTTGTGCTAATTGTGAAATTTTGCTGCTTTATGGTCTATTGCCCTGTAACCCAATGTTAACATCCGATGATCTACAACAAACCACTCTGATCAGCACTTTCACCACCATCTGGGCTACAACCCATCAAATCCCTGCTATAGCATTGCTTCTGCTAGTGCTCTTCGCTCTGGTGAGACCTTTAGCTCTGATTCCTCTACCAACGTCACAATGTCTTAAGACCGTGACTACCTTATCATCTGTTGAGTTCTTCGATGATGATCAGTCTAGCAATGGTGACCTCTCATGTCTCAAGCCGCTTCTTAGCGTTTGTTTCACAGCTCTCTCGAACTTTTACTTAATTTGTATTTTTGTTTATGGTTTTGATGAAAGTCTTTGTTTGTAACCTTTTAAACCTTGGGGATTTGCTTCCTTCTTGATGTAATGTTTCTGTTCAATTGAATGGAAACTTCAGTTTGTCCAAAAAAAAAAAAAGTTCTACCGCTACTTTGTTGTCTATTTCTTTGAACCTAGTCGAAAAGTTTAAGGCACCAAGGAAAAAACTCTTTTCCATTCCGACCCTTCCCCTTAAAGTCGTATCTGATTTAGGATTTAGTTTGTCATCTTCGAAATCAGGTGTAGTGTCTTCCTCTAGAAGTTTCAATCTCTATTTCGTTTAGGTTATATTGATTTGTTTTGAGCACATAAATTTATAGGAACATAGATACAACGTCTTCAAGAAACTTACACAAAATTATAATTTGTTAAGGAGAAGTTACATTTAATGTAAATGAGTCAATATAAATCTAATAAGCTTAAGTGGACATGGATCAACTAGATCATACATATTTCGGGCACAAACGAACAGAGACTGCCTATTAGATTTAGATTGACTCTGTGTACTGTAAATTTAACTTATGTGTAATGATGATTTGTCGGATTAGTAAACAAGTTTTAAAATTTTTTCGGATGTAGTGTACCGATTGTTGGATAAGGTGGATTCACGGGCCGAGAAAGAACGCGAACTCTACTAAAAAGTGACAATCATAGCGTTTTATTTGATATTTAAATTGGATATTGGGTAAGTTATATTAGGATGATTTAATTATTAATGATATATATGATTAAATTATCCGATCATATAAGATGATCTCAATGCTAGATTAGAAATAATTGATCAAACCTTCATGGTTTGGTTTCTTTTATGTATGTAACATGTTTGTTGAAACTCTCGAACGAATCTTTTATAAGAACTTCGTGTTTAGTGGGTTAGGGCAAATTGTGGACTTCTAAAACTTGATACTAATACTTTATAGGGAATGTTGAAAATAAAGTACAATTTTGAAACTGCTAAATGTTTAGCAAAGTTGATTAACGCTAGGAGTAGGTTAATACTACTCAAGTGTCTCACGAGTCATGTTACATGATGGTTATTAAACATTGTACTTGCATCATTGTTTGATCATTTTCTTCCTTCATCGTATCAATGCTTGATCCTTGGCGTTCATTTGTTTTATTGTTTAGCTTCTTATTAACTCTTTTTTTTTTCCTTTGTCAACAGCTTCTAATTGTCTTAGTAGTTCCCTTTATCTGTCTTGCTAATGTAGTTTTAAGATTAGCTCTCACGCTTGATATCCAAGTATGAAACCATCAAAAACGAGTCCTTTTTTTACAATAGATTGTGGTACTCAACCCGAATACATTTAGTGTGTGAAGTAGTTTTTTTTCCGTGTATATACTATATTTAAATTTCAATGTAGTAGCTTTGTAGCGTATTTAGGGTTTAATACTCAATTACATAATAATCCAACATTCCAAATAAACACTATCCGACAAGTTAGATCGTAGTGGATGATGTGGTCCTAGAACAAACATTGAAAACTAAAAGGAAAACAAGATGAAGAAAAAAAGTAAATTAGTTATTGCACAATCAGACAAATAAAGAAGCAGAGAGGTTGCGTCAATGTTTTTTTTTTTTAATTCTCCCAAGAGATTGGATTTTGGGAGAGAGAGAGAGAGAGAGAGAGAGAGAGAGAGAGAGAGAGAGAGAGAGAGAGAGAGAGAGAGAGAGACAGAAGTGAGTTGGGACAGTGAAATTTAAATAAGAAGCACATGGGAACAAAAGATGTCTGGATTTAGGGATTGAAGATGAATTTTGGTGGGGGCTCTGTTCATTTTCACCCTTACATGTTGATCTCGTCTTTCCTTAATCTTGTCCTAATGCTCCCACGACATGCCTGCCTCCCTCCGTTTCCCAACTCCCTTCACGTTATTTACTCAAACTAATCTATTTCCAACTTCTCATTTCAATGTCTCGTACCGCATCATTTTGCAATTCCAAGGACTACATAAATATATATATATATATATATATATATATATATATATGTGTTTCGTGTAAGAACGTAAAACTAGTGTACCAGCATGGTGTTAAGATAAATGATGTATGAATTAAGAATATCTTATGTAAATAAATTACCACATTACCATTTACACCCCCACCAAATAGACATTGCAAGTAGTGTAGACCAAGTGATTTCCCTCATCATGTCATCATCCCTCAAATTCATATACAACCACTCGATAAGTAACTTAGCAAAACACTCTCTTCTCTTCTTAATAGACACCAACGGATTCCAAACACCTTCCATGGTTAGGCAGCCAAGAAGAATATGAATAATAGTCTCATTCCCCCCTTTTACAAATCTGACATACTGTTGATCAGGCCCGGCTTAGCACATGTGCTGAGGGTGCAAGAGCATAGGATCACAGGGTCCAAAAAAAAATTTACTTGGCTAAATTTTTTTTTTTTGTAAATACTATATATCTAGGTTTTGTTTTATAAAATAGCACTGGGAATAGAGAAATTTTGAGCCTGGCGTACTCTTGATTGACATAGATGACGTCGTTGTCGCTCCATATTTGTCATAATAATTCAATTCATTCTCAGCTAGCTATAGGAAGACTTTTATTCTCTCTAGTGCAATCACTTTACAAACTCGTTGGAATAATTTACTCAACTCTTATTTTGAAGTGTTATCCTTAGTTAATACTTAATATAGAGTAGGCTGATGGACTGCAAATTTCCCATCCGGGCTACCTCCCCAAGAAATCTGATGATGCGCCCCAGTCACATTATCTAGAACCACTAACCTTAGCCTTAATATACTATCGTCTGGAACATGAGAATTGTTTTGATCGAACAAATAGCATGTACCTTTACGTAATAGCTCTTGATCCCGAATAAAGTCGGCTCCTACTAGTAAACTCCCTGTTGCAACCTCCATTAGTACTTTAGTATATGGCCACCTATCAGCCCATAGCTTAATCGTGTGTCCATATCCCATAACCCATCAGGTCCTGACACATGGAACCACCACTTCTCTTATACCAACTCCAACACTACTCCATGTTGACTAACAATTACTCTTAGTAACCATCCATAAATGATCATGAACATCTCTCACTTTATATTTGCTTCGCAATACTCTTGCCCAAATACAAGAATGCTCGTGTTACAGCCACCACTTATCTTTCACCCAACTAGCATGTCTTTATTCATATACGGTGCAGACCTTATCCCCAAGCCTCCATCACACTCACATTTCTTGAGAAAAATATCTTTAATTTCTCCAAACTAACCTTTTGATCCGGCCCAACACAAATCATTCCAGCACCCTCTATATTACTCTTAAATGTGTCACATAAGCCTCAACAAATAAGAATAGGTTGTCTGCAAAACAAATATGGGAAAGCTTTGGGCCTCCACGCGACAAGCTGGTTGGAACTATTGCTGACCTGCATGCTTGTTAGATTGTTGGTTTATCGGTTTAGATTTTATTGGTTCGACTTGGTTAATTATTTGTGACATTTGCTGGTTATTTGGTTATTGGCTTATTGCTGATTTAATTATTTATGCATTTCAATTGGTTTATGATGGGTTCTGCATTGATTGTCGGCATATTTAAATTGAGAAAATTAGTTAATTATAATGAGATTATTAAATGATTAACAAAAAGATGGGTCAATAATGTATCGTAACAAATATGAGTAATGTTTAGTTATCTAAAAAAAGAAAATATATCATTAAGAAAACAAATAAAATATTTTAATACAACATTTTGTTATAAATATTAAATTATTTTAATATGACAAAAAATTATCTTGATAAAACAAACTTTAAAAGTTCATGAATGAGTATGTTAGAATCCCGCCGATATCCTAACGCCCGGGCCGCCCTATACAGCATGGCAGCTATAGATTCGCAATCCATAAAATGCAAACAATTTTGGTTTTTGGAAGAAACACATCGCAAGTCTTTTGACTTTGAGAGAGCGTATAATATGTTCGAAAGTATCTAAATGGATATTGGTGAAAGCTTCGTTACGCATGCATACAGAAGACCAACTTTACTCCCTTTTTTTTTTATATAACTCTCACAATTAAACTATAAAGAATTCAATAAATAATTTTGTGGCTATGATTTTTTTTACATTTTTTTCCGGCCGTAGGCAAATTAATTAAAGTCATCAAATACAGATGTATCATTACAATTCTTTCTTTTTGGCTATACACTTTAGCTTTTTTTTTTCCTCTAAAAGGAGTGAGAAAAATATAATTTAATAACTTTCCCATCATTAGTTTTCAGGATGAATCATAATTGTCTCCATATACAAAATCTCCGGTCGTGATTCTAGTGAGTGAAATCATTATTGTATCCATAATTACATTAGTAGTAAAGAACAGTAATTTTAAAATGCACTAGATTAGGACAAGTGGTATACTCGAGATAAAATTTGATTAACTTTTTAGTTAATATAATATTTTTATATTAATTTTATTAATGTAATATAATATTATTAATATAAACTAAATTAAATTAGTTTGATTTGATATATTTTGTACTGGTATTGTTAAAATAGTAAAATAAAGACTTAACGTGTATAGAAATATCATATTAATAATATTTTAATTTTTAGTATTATCAATGGACGAGGTTAAAGAAAAAAAATTTGTCTTGCGGTGTATTCCAAATTAAAATATCACAGGACGGAGTTAGATAGCGGTAAATGTTTGATTATATTAATAAAAATTTAGAATATCATTAATTCGGTGCTACAGTAGTAAAAAAAATTATTTCATTATTTTGTTAATACAATCAATATTAGAGTAATAGACATATATAACTTAAAATTTAAATTTTTTAGTTACAAATAACTTGTCTTGTGATATACTAAACAAAATATTAACTATATATATATATAGTTAATTTACCAAACAAATTACATTTTTTTTAAATATAGTTTTGCGGTGTACCACGAATTAAAATCTAGTACAATATAAAACAATTAATAAACATGTTAGAGCTACATTGTAATAAATTGTAGCGCTAATTTAAGTATTACAAAAGATATTATTGATTATTTTTTAACAGCACATGACAATATTGATTTTTAGTTAAATATTAGCAAAGTTATGTTCTATATTATTTGTTAACTATATAACTTAATGTTTTGAAAACTGAAAATAATTTATAAGCAAATACTAGTAAATGATCAATTACAAATAACCTATTTTCACCTAATCATTTACAATTTGCATCCCACAATAATCGCATGGAAGTCAAAAATAATATGAAACTACACGTCCACTACGACTACGAGTACTTGTCAATAAAACCGTATCATTGCAAAGGGAAAGAACAAAAAAAAAAAAAACTTTTCTCCGTTTCGATATATCCTAAAGTTAAAAATAATCAAAATGATTAGACATATGGTAAGGCTCATCTCTTTCCTTCCTACTCATCATAAACCGCGGTGGCAGATAATAATTAACGCTGCCATTATCACCTTTAGTCTTGCGACTAGTCTCTTCTTTAGGGACCCAAGGTGGCTTTATCGACCTTATTAGTGCCCAATTTACACCTTCGAAGAACTCATGTCTTTTGATCTCAATAGAGCCTTTGAGGCTCCCTAACCTCTTCTTAGGGTTCTTCACTAGTAATTTAATAATAAGATCTTGAGCGCTCACCATATCTTCGTACTCTTTGGGGCTACTCACTACAACCTTTGGGAATGTCAAGGGTGTTTTCAGAATGTTTACTAACGTTCTCTCGTTGTTCTCCCCCTTAAACGGTGTCGTACCAAATATCATCTCGTACAGAAATATCCCGTAAGTCCACCAGTCTACTGCACTCCCATGTCCTTGCCCTAACAAAACAACAACAAGATTAACTAAAAGCAAAATGAAACTTGCTTTTGGCTGAAACTCAGAACAACTGTTGTTGCAGAGTGTATTTAAAATTGTTAAAAATATATTTCTATGCTCCGTGTCTAGTCTACTTAATGGTAAATAACTAAATACTAAATACTCCTTCTGTAGTTTTCAATAACTGGTTCGGTATTTGTTAACTTAAAATCAATGAGCATTCTTCATTCACTTAACTAAGCGTATGTAAAGAGAAAAAGTAAAAATAACAATAGGTCATTAGGTCTAATTAAGTCAGCAAAATACCTGAGATTACTTCGGGTGCCAAGTACTCATGTGTTCCCACGAACGACTTAGAGCGAGCGTTGATTGGTTCGGCGAAAATTGATGGACATCCACCAGAGATGTCTCGAAGTCCATTTGAAACACGAGAACAAGAAGAAGGTGATCGAGAGAACGTTCTTGAAACATCGTTCCTTTTCACAGTAGTATCACTAGTACCAGCTGCGTTCTCATGTATTGTTGTTGTAATAACATTCTTCTTTCTTCTTCTTCTACTGGAAGTAGGAGAGAAGCAGGAGATGACAGGGTTTAATCGAGTCGAGGTGCAAGAAGGTGTGGAGCATTTATGGTGGATGCTCACGTCGTCATCATCAGTTTGATGGCCACGGTCACGGTCGTTATCGTTGAGGAGTTGTGGAACGACATCGCATTTGAAGGAGAGATCGAAATCTGACAGCATTACATGACCATCTTCTCTGATCAACACGTTCTCTGGCTTTAGATCTCTATACACTATTCCCATCATGTGGAGATACTCTAAGGCCACCAGAGTTTCTGCTGCGTAGAACCTGCATATTTATCTTAATTTATTAAACATTTGGTAATTAGTTATTAGATATACTAAGTAATAAGCTATGTAAACCTATTAATATATATATATATATATACATATATGTGTTACTAGTAGAATTAAAGATTGGTTTATGTTTTTTAAAATTTTAATGTGAAGAAAAGAGGTTTATGTTTGTAGCTGAAGATTTCAATCTAGAACCTACGTCTAAATTATCGATGTGGATAAGAAAGCAAACATTAAATGTAAATTGTTCAACCAAACACTAACGTCAAAAAACATAATAAAAACTCACAGTTTCCAAAATAATTTTGTTTTTTGTTTTTTATTTTTCATTTTTTTTACATGAAATATTTTAACAAGCACGGAAACATATATATACAAACTAGTCAATAAGATTAGTATAATAACTTCGTTTAAATTAAAACCAAATAAAAAAGTTTTGTCCAAAAAAAAACACATTAGTTTATAGTATAGTATTACAGTATAACTATATAAAAAGCTGTGGTTCACATTCAAAAGAACACACTAACTACAAAAGCAAACAAAAACAAATGAAATCTTTCACCACAATGAGATTGATTAATCATGCATGGTTTAAAGAAAGAAAGGGAGTGTAGTGGGGAGGAGGACCTTGTGGAAGAGATAGTAAAACGTTTAGATGGTTGGCGGAGGCGGGCGGCGTATAGATCACCGCCGGGACAATACTCCATAACGAGAAAAGAGTAATGAGAAGCCTCAAAAGCTGCGTACAAAGTAGGGCAAAAAGGATGATCAAGCATGCCTAAAATCTTCTTTTCCATCTCTGCTCTTCCAAGCTTTTTCTTAACAGCCACAGCCTCTTTATCAACAACTTTCATGGCATAAAACGCAGCGTCCGGACTTCCACGTATTTGGCAAAGGTAAACACTGCCGATGTCACCACTTCCCAACCTCTTTAAAAGTCGAAAATGCTCTAACCCTACTGCACGGCCGCAGCAGCGACGTAGCCTGGCCATAGCTTCCCATGGGACCTGGTTGGCTTTGTGAGGCTTTGATTGGTTGTTGTGGTTGTTGAAGCCATGGTTACTTAGATGAGATATCGAGCTACAACTAGGGCTGGCCGTGAAAGAGCTACTCAGCCAGCTCGTGCGGCGACTTGAGTCTGGTCCGGCGGTAGAGCTCTCATAATCGGACTCATTATCTTTGTAAAAGATACTGGAGTTTGCCATAAGACGTTTCATGGGCAAGACAATAAGTGTCTTGTCTTCACTATTTATCCATATTCTCCTCATAAATTTCTTTTTCACTTTTGTCTTTTTATTTATATATTCTCTTGTATATATATATATATATATATATATATGCTTTTATAATTTCTTGTAGTAAAGTTAAAAACCATGCGTGAAGATAAACAATATAGATCCAAGTGCGCGGATACAAACATAAAGGAGAATTGATGAGATGCACATGTCAGGCATGCTCCGCCAAGCTGACACCACCACTATCCTTTGTTTTCTCTAAAGTTGAATGTTTGAATTTGAACAATAAAATCTTATGCCAGCTTTACCTTTAGGTATCAGAATATCCCGATGACCCGAAGATGGTCAAGTCCTTAATTAATAGTATTATAGTATGAGTGAACAAAAAAATAATAATTTAGATAACGTCTAATGAGAATAACGATTTGATGGATTAATGCTCAGCGACATTTGGAATTTCTATTTCTTGAAAAAAAAATTCTGTACTTTATATTTAATACTAAAATAGTAAAATAAATAATGAATCACGGAAAATATTTACATAAATTTGGATTTGTTTGTTACGAAATAATAGTAAAAAATTCATTTCTTATATATATTTTATAATATTATATATTTAATTAACTTAATTTCATATTTCGAATTCAACCCTTAGTCGGTATTATTATTTTAGTTTGGGTGTAATATCAAATTTGTTAATTATAAATTTGGTAAAATCTAAAAAAAAGAATTCAACAAAACATGTATTGATTCGTGATCTGGTATTACAAATTGATGTGAACATATTTAGAGATCTTAATATATCAAGTTTACAAAAGTGATTGGTGTTAATATTAACACCATTACAGTTATTGGTATAACATGTTAGTATATATAAATTTATATATGAAAATTACAATTACATTATGTACATGTATATATTATACACTTTAGTATTGTTTATATAGTGAATATTGTGTATAGAAAAAATAAGTTTTAGCCAATTAAATAGTTTGTTATTGTTTCCTAAGATTTCTGAAAAAATAACTAGAATATGTTAAATAATTTCGAAAATATTGTTTTATTATTTTGTAAACAAATATACACTTTTATTTTGTTAGTAATTAGATTAATTAGATGCAATATCATTTTTCGTAATATGTCACATCAAACCTGTTTAAAATTCTAACAACATTGCTTAAATAAGTATATAAAGATATTTTAAAAATATAAGCAATGTTGTATCTTAGTTTTAAAATATATCTGTCATTTATTAAACGATTTAGGAATGCAAATATTTAATCTTATTTTTATAAATAAAATAAAATTTTATAATTTTTCTAAATAGTTTGTTATTGTTTTCTAAGATTTCTGAAACAATAAATAGAATATGATAAATAGTTTTAATAAATAATTTTGAAAATACTGTTTTATTATTTTATAAACTAATATAAGTTTTTCTTTTGTTAGTTATTAAATTAATTAAAATGTAATAGCAATTTTTGTAATATACTACATGATAGTAGGGTTAAACTTATAGAGATATCAAAAAGAGTGAATTGGTGTTGGATAGTTTTTGAAAAGTAATTATAAAATTAGACTTTTCAAAAAAATGAGAAAGAGAAAGTATGAGAGAGGGATTTTATGATCACTTGCTTTCTCTCTAATTTACAGGCAAATGATATTACGAAGCGCGAAGAAGTGATGCGTAACGTCCGTGTCCCGAAATATATAAATTATTGGAGTTTATATCGAAAATTGAAGTGAATTCGGTTTAATTATTGTTAGTTTATAAAGTTGGTAGATTTATTGATTAAACCATTTCTGGTTTGATGAAGTTAAACCAAAGAACCCTAATTCTTTTCTATAAGCCTCGATGTCTCCTCTCTTTGGTGTGGTACTCTTTGTCGTTGCTGCTCAGAGAGAAAGAAAAGATAGAGAGACTTGGTCGTTGGGCGCGAAGGAATGGAAGAAGAGAGAAAGCTCGACTTTGGTGTGTAAGACAAAGAAGATAGAACTGTCAGAGTTTGGGAGAAAATAATTCGATTGCTTATAACGTTTCCTAAAGTAATGATTTTTTGGAAGAGTTGTACATAAGCTATTTCTGTAGATTCTCTTTTTTTTTACAGATGTGAATTTGGGTTTAAATTCCCTAAGTTATTGGCAATTTCCTGGAACACGTTTTCTCATACGCGAGCTAGGACCATCAGGGGTTCTAACTGAGATTGTGGTTTCGTCTCTTACCCGATCGGTAAAAGATTTTGTGGGAAGCTCCATGACATCTAGGGGTAGTTCTGTAATGTTTTGTTTTTTATGGTATTTTGTTTTCAAGGTTTGGCTGTTGTTGTGATTGGTTGTAGGAGCGAGTTTGGCTGCTCTGGCAAGTGGAGAGTCTCTCTCCTGATTATATTTGTTGTTAGAATCAGCTTGATAAGGGGAGTGCGTGACCATATTTGAGCGATTGATTTGCTTGTGTGTATAGCTCGTAGATGGGAGGATCGCCTCATTGAGTATTTTTGGTAATACTCACGCATCTCATTATATTTGTGGTGTAGGTAATATGTGACGTAGAATCTTGGCGATGAGGAGGATGATGATCTAGGCTCTTGGTTGTTATGTTGTGGTTATGTTATTCTTGTGAAACATGGTTAGAAACTTGTTAGGTTGCTTGTTGGTTATGGTTGATAATTTATCTATAATAAAGTAGAATTGGTTTACTTATTCTTCTACTATGCATGTTGGTTTGTTGTTGGTTTATCGTCTGGGAGTAATTAAATATTCTGGTGTATTTTTATATTTTAAATAAAAAACGAGTCGGATTGTTTCATGGTGTTTAAAGCAGAAGATTAGGTGATGTTCGTTTGGTGAACCAGATGCAATATCTAAACGCAGATATATGGTGTTGTTTGTTTAGTGACAATTAAGAACATGAACTGGATTAGATATCAAAACTCATCTAAAAAATCTGAATTTTAAACACATCTAAAAAATCTGAATTTTTAGATAAATTTTTCTCGAAAATTTGGATAAAATGAACTCATCCAAAATTGGTAAAAATAAAAAATATTCGTATTTTAATTGAATAATTACAAAAGATTTCGAACCAATACAACTTTTCTTGGTTCTCTGTGATTACTGATTACAACTTTTATACTCGTTGTAATAAATTTTGAAGTGTATTAGTTTTGTGTGTGATTACAACTTTTATACTTGTTGGGTATTTTTTTAAGTGCATATCGAAAATAAGTGGGCTTGTTTATAAGATATTTGTATGAATTTGTTATAAACTAAAATAAAAAAATTGTGTATAATTTGGGTCTATATATAGTGTTTCAAAAACTATTTTGTCACACAAAAAATACCTTTTGGTAAAAAAAATTTTAACAAATTTTTTTTATATATATATATATATATATATATATAAAGTAGTGTGACCATGACATTGGCTTCTTTTTGTCTACCAAAAAATTTGTAAATACGGCATAATAATTAGAAAGGTGAATTTTGTTTTGTTTTTAAATGTGTTGAGGTGAAATGGAAAAAGATATTTCAAGAGGGTGTACTTTGTTTGATCATTTGAGCTAGTGGGGGTCGAAGAGTGATCGCTGATTTAGTTGAACCCGAGGTTAATATATAAGATTGCAGCAGTATCTTCTTCTCAATTGCTATAATATAAACTATAATACCTAAAGTGGAAGAGGGAGAGACAAATAGATATTGCAGCTTGCAGGGGTTGGGGATATAAATTCCAGCCTCAGGAGACTACAAACGACGTCTAACTTGGTTTTTTATCTAGTGTAGGCATGTCATACTAAAAAAGGCAAGACACGTGTTATCTTGAAAACATCTGAAAATGGTGACATGGTATTCGTTTCAATGTGTCCCTTTAGTCTCGGTGACTCGGTACTATTAAAGAGAATAAACATCAAACGCTTTCTTAACTCACACGAATTTCTCGGACAAACGGTTATTTCATTTGTAATTATTTTATTTTCGTTATAAAAGTAAATTTCACTAAAAACAATGAAGAATTGTAATCAGTGACAACTTGTTAAGCTCCTCGAAATTTTTCTTCGCCAAAGAAGTAAAAACAAAGGAAAAACTTTGTTTTGGATCGATTAGCTCAACTTTGTTTGACAAAAAGTAAAAAAGATCAGCCAAAGGGGCCATAAGATAGGAAAAATCATTTCTTGTGTTGCCGAGAAAGGATCTTGTCCCTAACAAGACGGTCCAACCTCTTAAATGTTGTGTCTAATATGGCCGGCCTCTCATTCTAAACGTTCGTTAGCGTGTGTTGTAGTAACCTGTCATTTAATAAGTACGCCTAAGATAATAAAAACGTGAAGGTGATTACAAGTTATATTTTTGTTTGTTTTTGGAACTGCTCATTGTTGTATTATTTTTCGCGACTGTAAGGTCGTGGCACAAGTTGCCGGAGGTATCAGTATTGTGAAAGTATAGACTTGGGAGACACTTGGGAGGTTAATTCTTTTTTAAAAAGGACTCCAAAAAGAAAAGAAAAAAACACACAAACAAACAAATAGTAGATCAATAGAGAAGTATTTGACTTCCGTATTTGCAAATCCGTTGAATTTTCTAAAAGTAGTGAATACCATTTTTTAGAGATGGTATAAATATATAAAGAAAACGTCTCTTCAATAATTTGCGTGTATCGATTTTTTTTTTTCGAACTTTTTTTGTTTAGCTAGCCTCATTGACGTCTTAATCATATGTTTGCAATTATGTGCAATTTAACGTTAATTTGCACGAGTTTCGAAAAATTTCAAGCCAGCGTAAGAAGGCGTCAATGCATGTTAGAAACTTTAACACTTGTTGTAAGGTATACAATTAAGACAAGTGATTCTTCATCAGCTCTTTTCTCTTCCATCTAGACGCCACCTAGAGTCAGAAAGTGAACAATATATATATATATATATATATATATATATATATATAAATACAAAAGTATGAAATATGCATAATAACAGTCCAAATTAAATTAGATGAAGGAGAATATTAATTCACGCACCATAATCTCTTGTTGTCTTGCATTTGAAGCATTCTGCCCTGCTTGCGTAGTTGTGAACCCCACAACCGACCCTGGGACAAACCCAATCGCCAGTTTTCCAGCCGGGAGGACAAGCCGTGCCATCATTCCCGTAAGCAACCATTTGAGCTCCGTAGTACTGTTCTGTGTACTCGACTTTGATCATTCCACATCGGTAGCAACTAGTGCGGCTTGCATAATTGTGGCTCCCACAATTCAATGCACCGCAATACCAATCACCAGCCATAACTTCAGTCCTGTTATACAAGTACGTTGACACATCTACCCCACCAAACTTGGGGTATCCGCATTTTTGGCATGACTCTCGTTTTTTGAAGTTTGCGTGCTGACACGCACCGCATAGCCAATCTCCTCCATTCCAACTCATCTTTTTCCTTAAAGAGTATTTCTTAAAATCACCTGAAAGGTTTACTAGTAGTGTTTAGCCAAAAGTAATAACTTATGAAGGATGAGGTTGGGTTTAACAAGAGGGGATCAAACCTTAGAAGACAAAAGACTGGTAAGCCAAAAGAAGCGGTGAACTTTGTAGTTTGAGGAACATGGCTTTTTATAACCATTAACAAGAGAATGTAAACTTAGATAGATGCTGATTCCATCAACTTTCTTTGCAACATGAGGATATAGTAAAAATAATTAATATCAAAGAACTTAAATCGAGAACTAGTGTGGTGGCAAGATTTTTAGGACAAGATCATAAATTTGAATGGTGGTGCAATATAATTTCTAGTCGTATTGGGTTTGTGACACTGACACAATGTTTTTTTCTATAATCATGTGATGGTTTTACAAACTCATTCTAAGAGAGTCTATCTACGTTCAAACATTATGGTGAAGTAGACATCCGATACCGATTAACGTAAAAGTTGAAACTGTTTCATGTGAAGGAGAAAAAAGTCGTGAAGGATAATAATTTGGAAGGAAATAACAAGAGCGTCCTCGAGGGCTTAAAGTGATTCTCAATTGCATTATTGTGGGTAAAAGAGAAGAGGATGATGAAGGGTATTATTCTCTTCTGTTGCCCCCCAATAACCATTTGTTCCAATTCTGCCCTTCATTCGTGGTCTAGCACCTCAATGGATTTCGAAATCTTTCATATTATCCGTTTTCGTTTTTGTTATCTTGTAAAGAAATAAAAAGTGAGCACTGTCCTCCCCATATACGTTTGATACCTATTGTTATATTTATGGGAAAATGTCAAAATATAAAATATATGTTAACTCAAAGATCAATTCAACATCTAAAATTAAGAGGTTTCGTAAGTATTAGATAATTCGTTTAAATTTATTTTATATAATCACTGATTGATTCAACTGTATTACGATAAAAATTAACTATATACATTATATAGAGAGATATTTAATCATCATCTATAGATATAATTAAAACATATGCGACAATTAGGAAAGGTAATTAAACAAAGTTTGATAAGCTTCGCCACCTTATGTACTATGTTATGAGTGTATCTTTGTTTTCCTCCCACTACTCTTTTCAACCTTCGTTCATTTATGGACTATATAGCCTTCATTTCTTCTAGATTTTGCAAATCACAATTGGAGCAACAAAACATTATAAAAAATTATCATATTCATTTTAGATGGTTATCAAGAAATCAATTTCTAATTAATATCTTTAGTATATTTTGTGAATATTATCTCCGAAAAAATAAATACTCTCTCCGTTTCAGAATAGATGTTATTTTAGAAGTTAAATTTTTGTTTCATAATAAGTGTTCTCTTATTTTTTTAATATATATGATTTGTTAAAATTTTGTGTTTTATCTCTATTCTTTTAATATATAAACTAATGCAAAATTTGATATTATATATGAACAAAAGTTAAAACTGAAACTTTATTTTTATTTTTAAATTATGTGTGAGACAATCTTAAACGACACATAATATTGATCGGATTAGGTAAAAAATGAGCTTCATTGTCACGTAAAGATATTTTAAGCATCAATCTAGTAAAACTAAACCGAAAAAATGGTTTAGTAGTGTCCTACAATGTTTTGTTATAGCTAATTTTCCATGAGTAGAAAATTTGTGATTTTAATAACAAATTGTGAAAGAAAATATCGTAATTACTTAATCTATTTTTGTTTTCTTATCTAAAAATACAATATATCATTTTCCTTTAATTACATGCGCATTGTACATTGGCGGATGGGCAATACAGTAGTACTGCTTGATTGTTAAATTTATTAATAACAAGAAGTCACTTGGAATTTTACCGTAAGATTATGTCCAACTAGTACTTGGTTTACAAAAAATTAGAGATAAATTGGCATTTCGAAAATAGAAAATAGAAAATATATATACTATAGATGAAACTCCCCCGGGTATGCTCTCTTCTAGCTATTGTCTTAAGGGCCATATGGGGCAGCCATAACGCGGACAGTATTAAAGTGTTACAAAACTATATACTACTACATTCACTTAAGAATTTATTCTTTATTATAATGCCAATTTATTCTTTCTAATACTTTTATTCTTTTACTTCAATAATTCAAAAGTGATCATACCCAAGATTCACTGAGGCATGTCTACGTTCATTCTTTCCTCCCCTACATGAATCGGTTCAAATTAAGTTTAAATATATAACTTTTACCATTTCGAACATGATTTTTTCTACGTTATCCTAAATTGTCCGATTTTTAGTTCTTGTTGTCGGCTACTTCAACATTTACAGGACATTCTTAAATCGGAAAGATTAAGCATCAATCAGTTTGACATATCATCTTCTTATTATTCTCTACATGCCATAATTGTGTACATGAAACTTGACATCAAATGATAGTAATATCTAAGGTATTTTTGAAGCTTAATCTCTTAGTAAATTTTTGTTCATAGATCTCATCTTCTTGTTACAAAGTTGACTATTATTGAAAATTATATATCAGCAATATTTGTTGATACTTGATACCAATCAAAAATCACCATAGACTGCTTTTGTTTTCAAATGTTTTCAGGAAATCAGTTTCCTAGTATATGGCATCCATCCAGATATTTCTTTCTATTTTGTAAACTCTTCTCATGCATGAGATAACCATCAAGAAATTTCAACCTCTGCAAATTGGACAAGCGATCAAGACCTTTCTTCTAAATAAGTTTGGTTAAAAATAAAGAACAATATATATGAATATTATGAAACATCTCATCTTATTTATCATCTCACCTTCTTCTTCTTCTTTTAAAATTGTTTTTCAATTTTCTTTACTTCTTAATAAACATTGAAAGTTTTTCTCGTATTTGAATTAAACCCCACTAATTTGACCCCCCTAAAAAAAATTTCTAGGTCTGCCTTTGATCTTCAGAGTGGTCCACTTACTTCAACCTCTAACATGATCGTTTGGTTTACTCGTAAAAAATGTTATTTTACCGGTCTCTTTGATTTCTCGTAATTTAAAATTTAGTGCATATTCTATATAGTCTTGTGCAATAGAAACATATTTAAAATATTCATTTTCTAGTCATATTTCCTTCGGATTAGGCATACAAGTTGAAAATTATCTTTTAATTGTATTGGATATATGGCTGGCAAAGGAAAAAAATTCCAATACAAAGACTAATCTTTCATGGTTTGAATATAAATTATATACAAGTACTTCTAAGTGAAAACGTCTTGTTGGTCTATTAAACAAACATAAGAGTATATATGTAATATGGAAGTATTCACCTATCGAAACGGGCTAACAGAACGATTTACTATATTTCATTTAACTAACTTTCTAGTAGCCTGTTTTATATGTATATTGATATAACATTCTATCTACAGAAAAAGGAAACTTCTATAGATAAATAATGTCGAGCTATAAAATTTTATTAATTAATTTTATATAAACTGATCTGAAAAATTAATTTGAAACCGAAAAAAAAATATATTAATTTTTATTGAGTATTAATTTTCAGAGGTTATACTATATTATGTTTTAATAGAATAACATGTTAAATGTAGAATACCGAATTCGAAGGAAACAGAATAACACCTTCTCATTAAAGAAAAACCTCAGTTCATATAAATTTAATCAAGCAGTACACCAGAGTGCAAATCTAAATTTTCTTTTGACAGGATGACGACATTGAAACACTAATTACGAAAACAATCAGTAAAAAAAGACAGCTAAAAAATAAAGAAATTATAAGTTCAAAAGAACATAAAAAAAAAAAAATTGTTTACACAACTTTTTTCAAAGCCAGAGAATTAGATCATAGTAATATAGTAACCGATCGAGAAAGGTTACTTTTAGGATGAGGGAATGTTGTAACGTTAACTAAAGCAAATTGGGTTGCGGCGAGATGACGCTGTGTGTGTGTGTGCTTCTTCACTGAGTAGCTGTTCTTTACTCTTTTTATATTTGATGTTTGCTGCGTGACTGCGTCAACAGTTCTATATGTTTCTTGGGAAAGAAGCAACCTTCCATTTTATATACTAAATTGACAATCTTGAGATGACAAACCAAGTAGAATCCTTAACCCATGAGTATGGCCCACGTACATATGATTTGATTCTTGTAAGTTGATATTATTATAGTTTGTGATGTATATTTTAGTTAATAAAGATATTAAATAAAGAGGGTGTCGAAATAAGTTGGCAAAAGAGAAGAATACTATGTTTAACTAATAGTTATTTTTATGAAGTTAAATTAAAAATAAAAAATTCTGGGGGAAAGGATTTTGCTAAAATTAAATTCTACTTAATTTTGAATTGTCTTTTGTTTAAAATGTAAGCTAGAACAAATTAATATGGTGGGTACAGTTTAAAGTTTTGGTCTTGTAACATTTGGGGTTTCATCCATATTAAGCTTATACAAAATCAATAGATACAAGAAAGTAATCAAAGTTTTAAGAGAAAAGGAAAGATTCTAGCGTGTTGACACCGAGGGGGATTCGATAAGAAAGAATAAAAAAAATCAATACACAAGATGTGTCATAAATGGCATATATTCCTAGATGGACTGACTATTACATCAATCTTCTTAACAAGTGTATTCCATTGGTCGTAACTTTTTTGTTGCTCGATTTATTTTTGGTTCTTTTTTTTGCCATATACATGGAAAAATAAATCGACATCCTTGACACTTGTGGCATAAGGTATATATAACTGTTTTTACTTTGATATACAGTATATATGAATATTCCATCTCTATGCTACGTTGCTTCCATTGAAGGCGACTGATCTGCTTGATAACTTCTTGTGTCAAGGCCTTTTGAATTGGCTGGTATAGAGGATTGCAATGCTGCTCTTCATTAGTAAATCTGACCCGCTAGCCGGGTTATCCTCAATGCTTGCATCCTTGTCCATTTATCCTACATATCCCCAACAATTCGACAGCCCCAATATCATCGTGTAACTAGGTCTGGTCTGAACTCTACTCTTCCACATTCTAGCCAACAATTGATTAGGTTAAGGCTATCCTTAGCTCAAAGATTGCTAGGAAACCTTAAACCATCTTTGTTGCTCCTTTGGTGTAAGAATCTTTCGAGAACCATGTTACTAGAATCACCTAGGGATGAACTTCTGGAAAGAGAAAACTTGCTGAAATTTGGCATTATATGATCCCATCACTACGGAGTGGGGGTTCCATCTGTTTCATCAGCCTCCTCTCCTTATCTTGCCTACTGAATTTGTTCCCCAAACTGCATCTCATTAACTTTTTGAAGCTCCCTCAATCAAGCTTGGAGAATAGTGGTATTATGATCTCTGCTCGAAGAAGTAGTGGTTACCGCAACCTCTTCAAGCTACTCTCTCCCAACTTCAGAACCACAACCACCTTTGTTGGGATTGGTTCTAATAGCACTCTCAACCCTGCTCGACTTTCTGTCAAAGCTCTATTTCCGGTGAGACTCTCAGCTTTGATCGCTTCATTGCCCAATCTTCAATTCAAGACTGTGGCCACTCTCCCTTCCTTTGACTTGCTCAAGGAAGTAGCATTGATATGCCTTGACATCACAAGCTCCAAAAAGCGAGTTAGCTTTTGGTCCATAGCTCTCAAATTCCTAATATATTTTGCTCTTATCTATCTTTACTGCTTTGTTGTTTTAAACTTTGAGGAATGCCCTCCTATGCTTTCTTTCCTACTTTGTATATTACTCTTTCTCTAATGAATGATAACATCTGTTTGATCAAAAAAAAATTGAAGGTTTTTTGTCAAAAAAAAATTAATTCTTGTTAAAGGTTTTGTTTCAAAAAAATTTTGATTGTTTTTTTAGTGTTGTAAGCTTTTATTGTCAAATACTATTATGTAGTTTTAGTATAAAAATGTCTAATTTAGGAAATCTCTTTAATGTAAAAAAAATTAAACCATATATATAACGCTAATGAGACCAATGCATATATTTTACGAGACCAATGCATAAATTTTACGGAACCAATGCATAAATTTTACGGTCTTATCTTTCATCACTCTATCGAAAGCTATGAAAGTTAATCGCATTAACATTTTATCGTGTCTCTAATACTTCTTTTGTACCTACAAGTAATTAAAATCAATGAGATGTGGGTTTAGTTTAGTGGCCCATCTCTTTGCTTATCTTGCATACTATCTTGGCCCAACAGATTTATTGACACAAATATCTTGAACTTTGATTCATGTTTTTTTTTTCTAAATTTAATATAAATTATATTCAAAATAAAAACTAATACGTTTTTACAACGACTGAAACAGGTTGGCTAACTACGTGTTTACTTTACCTTTAGGTTTTCATGCGTTTGATTATGTTCCATTGTGT
This sequence comes from Camelina sativa, assembly GCF_000633955.1. NCBI lineage: Eukaryota > Viridiplantae > Streptophyta > Magnoliopsida > Brassicales > Brassicaceae > Camelina > Camelina sativa. The sequence goes on along the minus strand of NC_025700.1, from coordinate 26,107,747 downwards.
GTTGAGACATTGATGAGAGACGATGTATCCGGACCTGTGTGTCCTAGAGTTGTTCGACTGTACTTTTTTTTTAAGTACTTTTAATAATATCAGCTGGGATGTAACTCCCGGGTCGTTTACCAAAAAAAAAACTATTGATACGTGTTTCAGAAGAATTTAGAAACTGAAATCATAAAAAATAAACTTTAGCACTACAGTTGGGACTGCAACCACATTTGGTACGCTTCATCACAGCGACATCCCCATCCTCCCAATTGATGCATGTAACATCCATTAAGACGCAAAATAGTATTTGATGCATGTAACATCTGTAAACAATTTTTATGGTTTTGGCGATGGGCGTCGATCGACATCAAAAAGAGATTTACAAAATAACAAACAATTTTATGTCAAAATAGTAAATAAATCTAATATACTCGTCATCCGGGTGTAGTCCGGTATAAGCTTTAGTATATTAAAAGGTTATCAGTTTGTTGAATAAATGATATGTAATTAATCGGACTGGTTCCTTACTGAAAAGTTTGGCAAGGAATTTAAATAAAATCTAAACTATCAAGTTTTAACTTTTAATTTTTTTTTTTCATTTATTGTTTTTGTTTTGGATCAACCATTTTATCTCATTTCCTTAATTATCATTTTTTCGTCTAAATTTTGGTAGTTAAGAACATCGTCTGTGACATCAAGATTTCAATGATCCATGTAGATGGGCATTTATGAATCTATTCGCTACTATAATATAACAACAAGGATAATTCAAACAAATGGTATAGTTCTTAAAAGATGGTAGGGCTCGTCTAAATTAGGACAAGGACGCCCACAAGGGAGGGCCACAACCACAACACCAGTATCATGTAAGAGATTTTAGCGTTAATTATGTAGTGGAGAACATCTGAAAAAGAGTAAGTCAACCTGTATAATTAGATGCACGCATTTAAATAAATATTAGCATGGGAAAAAACAAATAGTGGGAACAAGGATGTGCATGTATCAGTCATACAGATATACACCTCTCTCTCTCTCTCTCTCTCTCTCTCTCTCTCTCTCTCGATTGTTCTACCATCTTTATCTCATTTTTTATCTCTAATACAGTAATAGTTTTCTCTTCAGCGTGACAAAGTTCCCCATGACCATTTTTGGAAAATGGAAATGATTGTTTCAGTTATCCTCCATGCTAAATTAGAGGGTTTTGATTGGTCTTGGTCTCTTATATTATCATTTTTTTGTGTGGATTGCAACTATATATCTTTAGAGATGTCTAAATTTATACATTACTGGATTACGTATTTAACGTGTAACAAATAAAATCATTCCATCAAACCTTGAAATCTTTTAAAGAGAATATAATTTGCTAACAATTTACATTAACCAAAATTGAAGTAAATATAAACAAATTGAACAAGTCTAATTCGTACATTCTTTTTTCATAAACAGTTATGGGATCTTCTTACAAATTATGAAGATATGTTATTGAGAATATAGCATATACTATAAAGCTATAATGAATACACATAGCGCACTGCATTTTTTATATATCTCGTACAGAGTTCTTAATATTAATTATATCTTTGGCTAATTATTATATACAAATATGTAGGTGTAAAGAGACTGAAGACTAAACTCATTATAACGACGCCTTTGTCGTAACTCGTAAGTTCGTAACCTTGTTGGTCACATGGTGATGGTCTATAGACTTAATTACGTGCATTCTTATGACTTATGGGTTATGAGTTACATACGATAAAGGTCCAAACACAATCATGTTGATCGAAGAAAAAACTTCGACGTGAAGCCGTGAAGGGGCATCGCTATATGAGAACCGGTTTGTTTAGTGATATGTTAATTTTTATGAAAAAAAATCTATCTGGTTAAAAAGAAAATTTGCGTTACATAGTTTAAAGTTTTTTTAAAAATAACTAAATTCTGTGTGATTGATATATAAATTTTATGTACATAGTAAAATACATTGAGAATTTGAGATTATATTCAAAATAATTTTCATTTGAAACATTTTGTTACCACTTATTTTGTACTTCTATTAGAAGTACTACTGGGATACTATGTCTCTAAATTTTTATAATACGAGACAAAATTTAGAACAATATAGAAATAAACAAAGGTTGTTTTCAAACAGTATATCATTATATTAAAAATTAAAATTATGTGATTGGTAATCAAAAAATGAGGAAAAGTCTCTACAAAATAAAGCTCATGAAATAAAATTTTAAAAGACTAGATTAAATTCAAATCACAAGATTAAGAAATTACATAAAGCGATAAATTAAACAAATAAACTTGGAGCAGTCCAACATTATATATATAATAAATTGGAGAAAAACATATCATTTTTTAAGAGACTGCACCCTTGACGACAAAAAAAAAAAAAAAAGAGACTGCACCCATTATTCATTTAGACAGATCTGTACACCTGACAATTTGTTCTTATGGAAAAAGATACTGTTCATAATTTATAATAAAATTTTCTTCTCCGAATGAATGGGTGTAAAACTTAAAATAACTAAATAACAAAGCCTTATATATATACTGTAATATATTAAAAAGAAAAGGAATTTGCTAGCAAAGAAAACAGTTGTCTTCAACTTATAGTCTCTTTGATTTGAGTTCTTCTACGGTATTTTTATCGGCCACTTTTTATATATTTTCTCCTGAGTTATTTTTGTCACGGATAGATGTCTGCCATAAGAGAAGAAGAAATTGGAGACAAAGTTACAAATTTCTCCATAGATATATATCATAATTCATACAAATGTGCACATCCAACAACTTTCACTTATATATTCGTTTCCTCCATTATTAGAAATTCATGTGTTCTTCCATATTATATAATTGAGTGAAAGTGCCCTACAGCTTTGTTATTAATTTGCATGTGTTCGGTATGCCACTTAATTCCTCTGTCCATGATATGTTACACTTTATTAAATTATATTTTATCTTCGTACTGTTTCATTTTTATTTATCGAAGATATTGTTTCATGATATCTATCAACATGCTGTTCCGGTAAAGTATTGATCATTCGTGTCGTAGAAAGACCTTGATATATGTGTGGAATAAACTCTATTATGAGTTATGAATAACACCTCTATGTTTCGCTAATTTCGTGCTTTTGTTTGTTGTGAATGAACGTAAAGTTTATTCAACTAAAAAAATAATTGTTTAACATTACTATATGCTAAAGAGTTTTAAAAGATTTCAAAAAAGCCTCAAAACTGATTTAAAGAATTTTGAGTACCAAACCAAACTCGAAGAGCATTCTCAAACTTGATTGGAGTATCCTTTAAACTTACAAACTTGTTCCTCACAATACGATCAATAAAAAAAGTCATATAAGAATGGGTGCGATTCCTTGTTCTCCATGTCGACGTTTGTTTCGTTCCCACAATTTGTTTAGATAAAAAGTATTTCTATTTGGTTCGATAGACTATGGCATAAACATTTGACTGATGAGAACATGTTTCAGGTGCAACTCACGCCCCAACTACTACATACATTGCCCTATCTTATAAGATCTCAGTGATTAATATATGCCAATCTTATTTGTTTTGCTTGGGTCTCAGTGATTTTGACTTCCACTATACAAAAGTCAATCCGATAATTTCTGCGTGGTCCCACTTTCTACTGCGCTGTGATTCTTAGAAGGACACGTTTTCGAATGTTCGCATCGCATATGCTGTCGATATAAAGTCATATGGTCTTTTCTGATGAAAAAAATGATTAGAGATATCTTAATAGTTTAGAATGGTAAACATAGTCATTAAACATTACGGTACTGAAAGGGATAACGTTGGTTTTTTTATAAGTGATAACGTTACGAAACAGATGCATCATAATTGATTTTTGATTATAAAAAAAAGAAGTGCAAAAGTAGATGTCGGTACGATAGACCAGAGATTAACTTACAATATATTTGCACTAATGAATATCGTTTATCCGCTCTTCTTTGTTATAAGTTTAACTTACACGATGGACATGGACAAATGAAATCATATATTTATTTGTATATTATTATGATAAAATATATGTTGTCTTCTAGATTTATTTTGTGACTAAGTTATTAGTTTTAGACACATACACACGACAATGCATGTAATGTTCAGGATGGATGATAAACTATGAAATTTACGATTTCGAATAATGATTCAGTATGATTTAGTTTTTACATCTAATTGAATTATGCTTTATAAATTAACTAGATCAGGACTCGCATATACGCGAATTTATAATATAATTTTTAATCTATGTAGAAAAAAATAGCAATAATAATTATCCGTTAAAAATTAAAAAATAATTATTTTGTTTTCGTATTTATTTATTATTTAATTTTCATTTAAGTTTTCACATATTTTTAAATGTGTAGGTTTTCTTCTTCCTATGTGAGTGTAATAAAACAAAGTATAATATCGAATACCTCAACAGTTTAGTAATAAATAATTCCAATTTATAGCTTTTGTGATATGCTCCCCTGTTTCACAAAAAAAATGTCATTTTGACATAATGCACACAAATTAAGAAAACTATCTAAATTTCTATTTTATCCTTTATAAATATAGTAAAAAAATCTTTCTAATTAATTAGCTCAAATTATGGGGATAAAAAAGAGAAATTAATCTTTAAAACTGCATTGAAAACATAAAATGACACTCTTTTTGTAACAACGAAAAAGTGTCAGACACTCTTTGTGAAACATAGGACATATTAATTTATACATGTCATTTTTGTTTACATTGTTTTAAGGTTATAATGTAAACGTGTAACTCCTCCACTGCCACATTGCTTAATGGAATTAGAACAAATAATAATATATTCATTAGCCAAATCCCAACATTTGTAACAAGTTGTAAGAAAGATTAAATTTTCAAATTATTATTAAATTTATAGTTCATTTTTTGAAAGGAAAAAATGGACTTTTACTCATTTTTATGAAAATAAAATCCCTAATAGAATAAGGTTTTTCTTTAAAAGAATTTCAATTAAATTAGGTTTTCTTTTATTTTTTACTTTTATATAAATCTTTTTAGGACAGATTTTCAATTTTTACATTTTTATTTTTAGATTTTTCTTAAATTTAGAATTGACATGTGTCAACAACATTTTAACGATACAATTGACATGTGTCACATTTGTTTTAATGAGTAATTTTGAAAACCAAGTTTTATATAATAAAATGTTATATTAATTTAAGTTATTTACTTCATTTATTTGCTTTTTAGACCAAAAGTTCCAAACCTTTGTCTTGTTATTTCTCTTGGCAATATAATTAAAAACTATGTGGATTTGATCACTAGTTTTGATTGTTGATCTCTAGAATCAAGACGCAATTATTCATATTTGTTTTGTTTTAGTAGTGTGATCCTACTCTATGACATCCTTTGGTTAAAAATAGTGGAATTAAACATTTGATGGGGAATAATATTGAGATTTTGATATAGAAACATAAAGGAGTTATAACAGAAGAAAAATATCACAGTTTTAGTTATCTTCTGATGACCGTACGTTAGCTAGCTACCTATTAATTTTAATTTGGAACATGTAACTGCAAACACAAACGGTAATTCAAGTCAATGTTATAAAGAGTGGTTGCATAAGTTAGTGTGAGAGCAAAGACGATGGACGCAACAGAAAACAAAGCTTGGTCCTTGAAATATAGATCAATTTGTCTCTCATTACACAGCAAGCATAAAGACAAATACAAACAATACACAATCGAACAGGCAAACTATGCAACAAAAGACACTTCAGCCACGCCTGCTAAAACTTGGTGTTGTTCGACACCCTCTTGGGGTTGGTCGACACTTCCTCATGATGCAAACAATAAAGAGATCTTGGACTCGATACGAAACTAGCAGAGTTAAAATTCATTTCAAAGTGGAAGCAACTCAATCCGAACAGCCAATTGTTTTCATGCTTTTGTTTAGTTATCCCGTATCGTTTACATGGTATATGTCCGGGCTGAAGCTTCTCCTGGGACCGGTCACAAGGAACGTGACCGGCGAGTGGCCTTATCCAGGAACTCCTCACAAGCCTCGGAATGAATGATCCTCGTCCATCACTTGGTCCAAAATGCCGAGGTTTCACGAGAAAAGCCCAAAACTAACTTCTTACACCCTGAAGCATATAAATACTTGGTTTTAACTTAGTTTTTTGGTGTATATTCACCAGTCCCCATGTAGGACGACCCGACCGGCAGCCTCCACCACTGACCCTTGGAAGTTCGAAGCTTCCTTTAGCCGTCATCATTTTCTTTTAGTTATCTGTGGTATTTGGTTGAAAACTTTAAAATTTAATCATCATACAAAAATTGACTGAATATTTTTAATTTTTTTTTTAGGTATACAGAAACGGGAATTATAACTACGCATTACAAAAACAATAATCTAATATTTTGGCAAAAGAAACTGGCATCAAACTCATGATTTTTCTTTAGCAAAGAGAGTTTTATCATTCGAGTACTATCCTTATTATTTTGCCTTCTTATATCAAATTTACCGGCCGGTGGTACGTATTTTGTTAAAGTTAGACGCTCAAAGATTCACGAGTCCTAGTCTTATATATTATAAAATTATAAATAGTAAGAATTATGTAAAAAGGATGGTTTAGAACGTTCGATACTGAACGGCTGGCGTTTATATAAATTATACAGTATCTAGTCTTGTTTGGAATATTTATTAAAGATTTATGAAAATTTCTGAAAACCCTCAACATAAATAAATATAAGAGAACAATCAAAAATAACAAATTAGTGATATGAGATGTAATTTTCTTTAAAAAAAGAAATGTAGGTTTCTAGTTTTGCTATTCAATTAATAATGTTGAGGAAAAAAGAGTTAAATGTCAAACTGTATTTTAATCATGTTGGTTACCATTAATTTCAAAGATGATCTCCACATGCTCTGCGATTAATCTGGATTTTTGTATAGGTTCTTAGACTAAGGAAAAAAAAAAAGAAGGAGGAAAAACATATATGTATGAGTTTGGTATTGGAATATTATGATTTGGGATAATGATGTCGATCGAGACCATTAGGACCTTAAAGGATTATAAATGTAACAATATGAATTTTTAAGAGTGAAATATTCCATAAAAATCCTACCCATAGATTTAAAAGTAGCCACAATGAACCGTCTACACAAAACAAAACAAAACAAAAACAAGAAAATACAAACACAGAAGAAAAAATGAAGCGAGGAACGGAGAAGAGGGCCGGCTGCCTTTCGCTTCACCATATTTGGTGGGGCATTAGACGCACTTGCTTATTGTTGTTGTGCCTCACATATCCCAAAATATTCAACCCCAAGTTTTACATATGCACCATTAAATAATTTATTATTTTTATTGAAATTTTGTATAAGTTTCTTTTTTCTTTTATTATTTTTTGTTTCATTTTGTGGATAACGACATCTGGCTTTTTAAATCAAAATTCATCATCAGCAGAGAAATAATACTGGACCTTAATTGGAATAATAAATAAAATTCTTTTAAAATTAAATAAATAATTAATTAATTATAGCATATGAATATCAATCCTTTGTTTTTTACCCTTTTTCTTTTTAGAAATGAATTTGGTCCATTGGTGGGATAATAATTTCCTGATGGTTGGTAACTGAATTGAAATCTAGTCAACTATTTTTAGTAATTATCAAACCAAAAATGTAAAATACTCAACCAAAAGTCATCACTTAGAGAAACCATAAAGAAACTTATTTAGGAACCATAGAAAATTACTTGTAAATATTTAATAAATATTTAATTTATATAGCACATGGATATCAATCATCTATATTTTTTATTTTTCATCAGAAAATAATATGGTCCATTGGTGGGAAAATCATTTCCCGATTGTTGGTAGTTGAATTAAAATCTGGTCAATTATTCTTTAATAATTATTAAACCAAAAATGTAAACTATGATCACTGTCAACTTTAGGATGTAAACAAGATACGATATTTAAATTATAATAATACACCTCTAAAAATTGCTGAAAATTAGTGAAGATAGTGTCGAAATCCAGCAGTTGCGCAGCCGATAATTTGATACATGTTAATTTTGTTTTTCTAAGTTTGTCTAAGTGTCCACGAGGGACTAACTAGCCTTTCTAGATTTGTGATGGTAATCTCATTATTTGATAGAACTTATATATTGAAGATTATGTTCTCATCTTTCTCTCTCTGCCTTTTCATTATGTTTTTGTTTGCGTTGTGTTTAATTATGTATAAACTCACTGTTTGGATAAGATTTGTATTGATCGGTTATTAAAAGAAACTTAGAAATATGATGTTTTTATGTTCGAAATGGAATGACAGCGGTAGCACCATTCACTGCTGATGTGACAGGCGAAAAAAGGGCGATTTACAAGCTAGGGTTTCTCTCGCTTTCTTAGCAAGGCTTATTCTGTCGGCGGCCTCTCAAAGCCGGCCGGAGGATCAGCTAGGGGGAGAAAAAGGTAGTGGAGAATGGGATAGACTCAAGGCAATCACGCAAGGAGAAGATATGACTTCAGAAGGATTGGTAAGAATGGGGATGATTCTGGTTCAAATAAGTTGGTTGAGACTGTAGGAGTCAGTCAGGAAATATCGTCGTCAAGCCCGGGGGATTCAGCATATGAAAAGACATTGAGTCCAAGTTACTCAAGTAACTCAAAATCGAATATTTACTAAGCAAAAGTGTGAGGTTGTGGAAGAGAATAGGAAGAAGAAGATTGTAGTACCAAAGGAGGTGTTTGAGGATGCAAAACCACTATGGGAAGATTTTTTGCTTGGTAAATTTCTGAATATGAAAGCACCTCATGTGGGAAAATCCAAATAATTGTGAACAAAATAAGGAGATTGGGAGATCGATCCTCATTAATCGATGTTCATGAAGTTAATGAGTCAGCAGTGAAGTTCCGGATCAGGAATAAAGCCATGAGGCATCGAATTCTAAACCAAGGGATGTGGAATATCATGGATATTCCCATGACCGTGTCAAAATGGACTCCTTTCGCAGAGGATGCACAACTGGCGATGAAATCTATACCATTTTGGTTCACGTTGAAGAATGTTCCCCCAACTATATTTACCGACAAAGGCTTGTAATTCTGATTTAGTGCGGTGGAGAAGCCAGTACGGTTGCATCCCAAGACTGAGTTTTGTGCTAGTTTCGAAGAGTCTCAGATGTTGGTGGAAGCAGATTTGACCAAGGAATTGGTGAAAGAGTATGTTGTCAGGAGTGAAGAGAAGGGAGAGTTGGGAACTGTGATACATTACTTTGATCCTTGGTTATATCTGAGATGTAGTGGTAGCAAAAAGTGGGCCATCTGAGCTTTTCGTGTGCGTCAAAAGGAGAAGACGAGGTCGAAAAAATCACTGAGGTGATAGAGCCAGCTCACAAAGCCGCATGCATCAAAGAATCTAAAGGTAGTGGAGATACATGTTGTGCCAGTGGTTGAATTGGGTAATGAAAATGACACTGGTACGAAGGTTTTCAATGAGGATATAGAGCAAGAGGGTTGGATAACTCCTAAATCAACTTGTAGCCCGAGAAAAAAACAGAAGGGACACGAGTTGAGGCTGTGTTCATTTTCTCTAATCCATACTCGGTTTTAGGAGCAAATACTGATAGGGGAGAAGGGGCTGCAGATACGGAATCCTTTATTCCGGAGAAACCATAGGTTCAAAGAGGGGAGGTAAGCACAGCCAGAGAGGTGATGGTTAAGGGATGTGGTACAAAGGCTGGTGTTCCTCTTCGTGCTTCCTTATTTCGGGAATAAAAAACGGCTCATAAGATAGTCTCATAAAATTCTACTCAATCTGCTAGGGACCCCTCTAGGGATCAGAGCAAGAAGATACCCCCCCCCAAACATATATAAATGTCGGGTTTCTTTTAGAATGTGTGCGGCTTGAATAAATAACCGAAACTTTCTATCATAAAGAACTGGGTGGAATGAGGAAAGTTTTAATTCGGTTGTTTGCTTGAGACAAGAGTGAAGGAGAAGAAGGTAAAGAGAATTTGAAATAGGCTATTCAAAGATTGGTCTCTTTTGACAAACTTTGAATACAATCGGTTGGGTCGAATTTGGGTTGTTTGGAGGGATAACGTGAGAGTCAGTTAATAACATGTTTAATAAATTGGAAGACCAAGATGAGGAATTCTTTTGTTCCTTCATTTATGCATCGAATCAGGCTGAAGAAAGAAAAGAATTGTGGGGGAGATCTATGCAATCATCATGATTCACTGATAATTTGTACTCGGCCATGGCTCATTATTGGTGATTTTAATGAAACTTTGGAATTAGCTGAGCATTCACGAGTGGAGAGTATGCCTACTCTATCTTCAGGAATATGTGATTTCAAAACTCTGGTGAACTATTGGCAACTTACAGATCTGCACTACTGTGGACAATTATATACTTGGTGTAACAAACGAGAGACTGAGCTGATTTCAAAAAAGCTGGATAGAATATTGGTTAATGATAATTGGGTTCAAGTTTTCCCACAATCCTACAATGTGTTTGAAGTTGGTGGTGTTTCTGACCATCTTCAGAGTCGATTTCATTTGAATGTGGCTACGTCCATGGGTAGTAAACGCATGTGTTTCAAGTTTGTGAATGCTATAACAGACATGGATGAGTTTAAGCCTATGATACATGATTATTGGGATCGAATAGAGCCGTCAAAAATGTGATCTCTTTTTATTCCACTTCCGCAGCAAACCTTGATGTTATCTTGCTCTAATGCAGCTTGGAGAGTCGATGGTCACACGGGACTCGGGTGGAGCTTCAGGGATCGCCAGGAGATACCAATTCGGGAAAGAGCTTCTCGGATACAGTATGTTGCCTCACCGTTGATGGCCAAAGCCCTAGCAACTCTGACAGCAGTTCCAGTTACAATCAAATCGGACTTCAACACCTTCCACTTTGCTTCAGACTCGTTAACCCTTGTCAAAGCACTTAATCAGGAGATCCAATTCAAGGAACTCCATGGTTTTTTCATGATATCCTTACACTATCTTCTAATTTTTTTGTTTCTTTCAAATTCATTCCAAGGAATCTGAACCATCGAATAGACGTTCTGGCAAAAGATGTCCTTTTGGCTGAATCAAACCCTTTTTAGGCTGAAATAGAAAAGTATGGTTTGTCCAAAAAAAACATGTTGGAAATGTGTGATAAAAGTTTTAGTGTAACCCCCTATGGCTATTTTTCTTAATGGCTTCCACATCTTCTCTTAGCTCGTGAACCCACCTTTATCTAACAGTTTGGACACTCATCTAAGAAATTTTAAAAATTTATTTATCAACCCTATAAATCACCATGCAATATATCTTTCTTTTGTATTCAATTGCAATCATTATTTTTATTTTATTCTTTTGTCTTTAGTGATTGTCTTATAGATCAAAACCAAATAAAACATATTCAGACCCGACTCAAATGGGTAGAGCAGAAGGACAGTGGCCCAAGGGCCCATCAATATTTGTAAAAAATTATTCAGTAAAAAATGTTCATTTTCAAAGAAAAAAAATAAGAATAAACCCACAAAATAATATATGTGGTGGAGAAACAAAAGCTTTTTTCCAAAAAAAATATGTTAATTATTGTCCAAATAATTAAATTTTATTCTAAATGAGATCCAAAATATCAACATTTTCTATATATGGGTTAAGAAGCCTAATTTTTTTTTCCTAGGACTCTAAAATGTTTTGAGCCGGGGCTGAACATATCGCCTAAGTTTAAGTAGTATGGCGAATACCTAGTAATATATGTCTCATTCCCTGTGGATTTTAATCCCAATTGCGCTATCAATGAATTAACCATATTAGCTCACATATCATAGTTTATACATGTATATTAGTTGGTTAAGTTTCCCTTAGCTTATCCGGCTAGTATACTTAATGAGAAATAATCCTTTACATCAAAGTTAATAAACCATGTAACACAGTTAAAATATAACTCGATACACATGATCAAGACTTAAAACAATTAAAGTGTTCCTACTTCCTACTCTCTTGGGAGTCACGGGGTAATGCATGATTCTTATACCCTGTCATCTTTTACGTGGTACTCTTCGCAATTAATTGAATTAAGTCTTATATCTTTTGCACGTGACAAAAAGATAAGGTTAAGTCATTTGTTTTGAACAAGTTGGAAACATTAAATGTACTGGGAAACATATACATATTGTAAATATGTTCCTAATCTTAGGAGTTATGGGGTAATACCTTCTCATACTCTGTCAACTTTTATGTGTTAAACTCTTCGCAATTATAACTAGTCTTATATCCTTAATTTGCACGTGAAAAAAGGTAAGAACCATGAAGACGTATGCTAACTGTCAACTGAGATGAACTGCGAGTCATGTGCTAACTCTGCATATGCTTTCTCAGAAGTAAGAACCATGAAGACGTGTAGAAGTCACCACTATACCAACGTACACCACTCTTTCTTTCTGACCACAGAAAAATATGACAAATGTTTCCAATAAACAAATTTTAACAAACCGGAGGATTCCGATCACATTCCAACTCGAACATATGGAGAGCTAGAATTAATCTGTCCCATATCTCTTAACCAACAATTGCAAATTTTATTCAGGGTAAACAAATAATTTTTATCTACTTGAAGTAACTTTGTTTTCTGCTATTCTTCTCTTTCATATTCGTCTTATTTTCACAAAAAAATGTGATATTCTACTATATTTCTCTATGCTTTCTTTTTATGTTGTGAAAACAATACATGGTGCAGTTTTCCAATAGGTAGTGGAGAAGTAAAAAAGGAAGAGTTGAGAACTAACAGTAATAAACCTCGTAGAGAATCTTTACTTGATCACTCAAAACATTTTATATGGGAATATATGCAAGTGTTTCTTTTCTATGATCAATTTCTATCCCTTGTCGATATGGATCAAATACAATAATTTATCATCATAGAAAAGAATTTTTACAACAAATGACAAAATAAGATTAAAACACACAAAAAAAAAGACAAAAATAAAATAAAAGCCAAAATAATTTACAATATATATAAGTAAAGAAATGGTGGAAAGTTGGAAATAAAGTGTGATGAACCTATCTCTTAAGACTTCACGTTTTTGTGATATGTCTCAAATCACATATAGTGGAAGGTCGGTGCTAGCTCTCTTTCATTCATTTTTGTGGCTATAAAAAGGCAGTTTCCTCTCCATCATTATTTGCTTCTGTGGCTAACAAAGACCAAACATTTAGCAGAAATTAATAATAATATCATCAAGGCGATACTTGAAGATATACAATGGTTTGGATAATATTCTTCTTCTTACTTGTAAACTATTGGTTGTAAGATTTTTAAACTGAGGACTGATGTGGTGGTTTTCAGGAGAGCAAAGGGAGTTGGACGGTAGCTGATGCCGTAGACTACAGCGGCCGACCAGCAGACAAATCCAAAACCGGTGGCTGGATCACTGCAGCTCTCATTCTTGGTTCGTCTTTTTCTTCTCTACATTACCTATGCATATATGCATTTGCAGATAATATAACCTTGGTCCAAAGATACATATACATAAACACATATACCACTACCAGTAAATAAGATCTGTGTGAAAATTACTCATATATATATATATATATATATATGTCCTAGCAAAAGACAAACTTCTTCGTCTTCTTCTTGCTTACAATCCACATTTTTTTGGGCAAAGCTTATATAATTCACTACAATCATCGTTTCTTACTTCGGAACATGCATAACTACTATATATATATATATATACATATATATATATATATATATATATATACATATATATATATATATATATATATATATTTCCATTATCTAATAATCGGTAAATGAAGAAAATACATGTGGCGTCCACATATTGGCAAGATATTCATCAGTGAATACATACCAATATGTGTATACGTAGCTAATTTTATTAAGAGGGTTGTGGTAGTTCTTGCGTATACATTTAAATCTCCATTAAGTTGTATAATTTAGGAATACATGGTGAGAAACAAAAGAGACTCAATTTCAAATCAGTCACACTCACACATGATATGATTGAAATAAGTCCGTTTGTATATGTAAAATATGAAACGTCGTTGTTCTGAATCACGCTGATTGATAGAAAGATAAAGAAAAAAGGGACACGCCACATGGCTCCCCATCTCGTTCAATCATAATAATAATTTTCTTTTTATTTTATTAAATTTCATCACACGTAAAAAAAAAAGAAAAATTGATTAGTGAGGGAAAATGAAAAATAGATTTATATCTGTATTCACGTGTCTAACATAAAACGCCGACCTCTAAAAACTTGTTTTGTTTCTCAATATTCTCTTACAGTTGTCTAATTAAAATTAGTCGTTAATCCAAACTTTGGTTTTGTTCATTTCTGAGATTAAAACTGTTAATATATAATTCTTCAGTTCCTTGCCTTTTGAAGGACAAAAATATCATGATTTTACAGCGATAAGTTTTTTTTTTACAGCGATAAGCTATCGTGAATATTTTTCTACGTTTCCAAATAAATAAATAAATCATATAGTTGGAGTATATATGAAAGCTTATGGTTTGAGTGTCAGTTTGTGTTAGACAACCAAACTTGTTTATTAGTTTATCGAGTTCACGCGGGTTTCAATCATTATAATTATCTGGTTATCAAAAAACAAAAAAAAACTTTATGATTATCTAAATCCTATAATAATTTCCATGTGTAATTTATCACTTAGATGAATTTGGCGTCTTAATAAAGAAAAAAAAAGTAAGGATTATTGGATTAACACAACACTACTTGAATATGTATGAATTACTTCCAATTTAACTTGGAACATGTATACAAAGTGTTGATAGTGTATAAAGAAAAATGTAAAAACTATTGCAGGAATTGAGGTTGTGGAGAGGCTATCAACCATGGGAATAGCGGTGAATTTGGTAACATATTTGATGGAGACAATGCATCTCCCAAGTTCAACTTCTGCCAACATTGTCACTGACTTCATGGGCACTTCCTTCCTCCTTTGCTTGCTCGGTGGATTTCTCGCGGACTCCTTCCTCGGCCGTTTTAAAACCATAGCTATTTTTTCAACCATTCAAGCTCTCGTAAGACTTTATCTCAAACCTTTTATATATAACAAAAAAAAAAAAAAAAATCAATGTTATTAGTTGGTTTCACCATTTAATAGTAGATGCCTCTTTAAACATCAACCAAAAAGTTTGCTATCCATTTTTATAATATCTTGTATTCTTGTATATAGGGAACTGGTGCGCTAGCGATAGCAACGAAGCTGCCAGAACTGCGTCCGCCAACATGCCACCACGGAGAAGCATGCATACCCGCCACTACCTTTCAGATGACAATTCTTTATATTTCACTTTACCTTATAGCCCTTGGAACAGGTGGCCTTAAGTCTAGTATATCCGGATTCGGGTCTGACCAGTTTGATGAAAAAGATCCTAAAGAAAAAGCTCAAATGGCTTTCTTCTTCAACAGGTTAGGTTTAGAGTTTATATTCATTATATGATAACATTATTGGAACAATCCCTTATTTAAAACTAAATTAAATTTGGCACATGCAGATTTTTCTTTTTCATTAGCATGGGGACGTTGATGGCTGTGACTGTTTTAGTTTACATGCAAGATGAAGTGGGAAGATCTTGGGCTTATGGAATCTGCACGGTGTCTATGGCTATAGCTATTGGGATTTTCTTGTTTGGGACTAAAAGCTACCGCTATAAGAAGAGCCAAGGAAGTCCTGTTGTGCAAATTTTTCAGGTTATAGCAGCTGCATTCAGAAAGAGGAAAATGGAACTACCTCAAAGCATTGTTTATCTTTATGAAGATAATCCTGAGGGCGTGAGAATTGAACATACTGATCAGTTTCAGTAAGTTTCTAGTCCATTTTCACAAAAAAAAAATTAAGAAGTAAATTAAAGTGAAATTTGTATCTTAATTATCTAAACTTGTGTGTGCAGCTTGTTGGACAAGGCAGCCATAGTCACAGAAGGAGATTTCGAACAAACCCTAGATGGAGTCGCAATTCCAAACCCTTGGAAGCTAAGCTCAGTAACCAAAGTAGAGGAAGTGAAAATGATGGTTAGGCTTTTGCCTATTTGGGCAACAACAATCATTTTCTGGACAACATATGCCCAAATGATTACATTCTCGGTTGAGCAAGCTTCAACCATGAGACGTAACATTGGAAGTTTCAAGATTCCAGCTGGTTCACTCACCGTGTTTTTCGTCGCGGCTATTCTCATAACTTTAGCTGTCTACGACCGTGCCATAATGCCCTTTTGGAAGAAATGGAAAGGAAAACCAGGTGACATAAGATGCATGCAACATTTACATATCTAGATTTTTTGCATATATATGTATATGTCTCTCAACTATATATTCTGATATTCACATGCATTCACATTCCAGGTTTCTCTAGCCTACAAAGAATTGCTATTGGATTGGTCTTATCAACAGCCGGCATGGCAGCTGCAGCTCTAGTTGAGCAAAAGCGTCTATCCGTTGCGAAATCTAGTACACAAAAAACATTACCCATAAGTGTATTCTTACTTGTTCCACAATTCTTCTTAGTTGGATCTGGGGAAGCCTTTATCTACACTGGCCAACTTGATTTCTTCATAACCCAATCGCCTAAGGGAATGAAAACAATGAGCACTGGACTTTTCTTGACCACTTTATCACTAGGCTTCTTTGTCAGCAGTTTCTTGGTCTCAGTCATCAAGAAGGTCACTTCAACTTCTACGGATGGAGGATGGCTGGCTGATAACATCAACCACGGCCGACTCGACTACTTTTATTGGCTGTTAGTCATTCTTAGTGGAATAAACTTCGGTGTCTATTTCATTTGTGCCTTGTGGTTTAAGCCAACGAAGGGTAAAGACTCGGCAGAGAAGGAAAATGGGAAGGGATTTGCTGCTGAAGACTGCTAAATTTTGTTTGGGGTTTATTTTCTGGTGTACCATATTATTATCTTTCAACAAAGCTGCTTTCCAATTATTCTGTTCCTTTTTTTTTCCTTTTTTTGTGTATTTTAAGCAATTAAGTTGTGTCTAGATTCCTACCAGTCTCAAATATTGTGTCTTCACTGGTCATGTTATTTACTTCTTTTTTTTTTTCATGGGTCTTTGATTACGTATTGACCATGTCAATATCAGGACATTGTAGAACTTTGGAAAATATCTTGCAGCATTGAAGATGGCCTTAGATGTTGTAGAGAAGTGTTGAAGGATCTAGATCATTTTCTACCGGGTTAATTTCATCTCTGTCGCTCATTTTGAATGTAAACTTGTATCTTTAGATTGTGTCTATACTAATAAAATTGCTCAATTAGCACTAAAACAACTAAGTGGAGAGACAAGTTTCCTAGACCGTTCCTGTGGATAGTGATCAGTGTGTGGCATAGGCAATAGACCGGAGACGGCTACCATGGTTGGTGTGACCAAGAGAGCTTCAATCGGTCACACGTCTTATGGCCGGTTTAGATATGTTTTTAGTTACTCTTCGAGTCATATTTATAGTATGACTTCTTGAATTTATTACAGGAAAATAAGCTATTTTATGCATTTTTGCTATAGTTGACATACCTTTTTGTTTTAAATAGCGTTTCTCAGAATCCAAACGTTATAGTTGGTTGGTCAAATTTTAATTTTGGGAACGCTTTTTAACATTGTAATATTTATAGTATTGGTATGTTTTAAGTGCTAGTTGATTAAAAAATAATTAATTTGCTCCCTAAGTATTTGAAAAAAAATGAAGCCGGCTTTCAATTTTTCATTCTTCCTCTCACTCTCGTATATTTTCCCTCTCATTTCATTGTTTCACTTCAAAGTTCTTTTTCTCACTATTTATTTAGGTATTTTAAAGCTTCACATATCATATAATCTACATGTTTGCTAAAAAAAAAAATTTGAGCTCCCAGTCAAATCTGAAACGGATTGTGTTGAATTGAGCTAGTCGCAATGGTCCAAACTCCTGAAGATTGGCCGGAATTTTCTAAGCTGTTGCATGATTTCCGTCTGCTCAAGGAGTCGTTTTCACTATTTTCTCTATCTCGAATTCCACGAGCGTCAAACTTGAAAACAGATCGCATTGCTCGAGCTTTGCGTTCTTTTATCTCTGAAACTTCTTTTGTAAACTTTTTTTCTCCTGTCTGGGCAACCAATCGTAAGATTCTCTTTTTTGAAATTGATGTTTTGTTTAAAA
>NC_025700.1:26087408-26089419 GCF_000633955.1 Camelina sativa | reverse complement strand
TTTTTTTTAAAAAAAAAAAAAAAAAAAACTAATGGATCAGTTTTTGAATTGAAACTTGCCATGTCAAATAAAAAGTCTACATTTTTCTTTCATGCATCGATAAAATTCAACACTATTATTTGCTACATCGGTTTGTTTCTTTTAAACCATTGTAACTTTGTAAGCTTTTAAACCTTTGAAAATAACACCATTACACTGTACATAGTTTAAATGAGAGATCCCAATAGAATAGCATACTGGTCTAACGTTATGAATGGTAGACTAAAAATTATGTTACGTTGGAGAAAATAGTAAATTAGTTAATTCTTTTGTAGTGAAACTTGAGTTAATTATGAAAAGAGACTTTTTTTTAGTGGTATTTTTGGTTTTTGCCATTTTGGCTAAAATCTTATGAATTTGCTATTTTTTAAGATTTTAAAACACAATCTTACATGTATTTTAGCAAAAAAAAAAAATCATAAATGTATAGATTTTAAAGTGACCAAAAATGACAAATCTAAAATATTTGAAGAAATTGGGTTATTTCAAAACTTCGAAAGCAAAATGAAAAGTGGGTTATTTAAAAAAAAAAAAAAAAAAAAATTGAGATTTAAGATCTTATTTAGACACACGCACGTGTCATTGTGCCTCTGTAATTGATCTTGTAAATCTCTTGTCTTGACCGGGAATTGCAAACCTCGGAGCTTCTCCTTGTGATCCTTTAACGGCTCGATACGAATCCAGCTTTCCCACCCAAAGATCTCTGAGTCTTGTTTTCTCAGATCTGAAAATTAAGAAAAGCTGCTCTGCCCATTTTTTACTCAGATCGAAACTCAAGAGTCGGAACAAACACATCTGGATCCATTTCCATGGCGAACGCCTGGAAAAGGGCCAAGAACCATAAGCTTTTATCATCACCAAAGACACTACTAATCTCACTTCTTGTCCTCTCCATTATCTTCCTCTCTTCTCTCTTCTTCTTCTCTGGCTCCACTCTCCAATACTCCAATCCCAATCTCTCGATCGACACCACATTCCCAATACCTCCTTTTGATTGCTTCAAATGTCCCCAGTCAAAACCCATAATCGCAAACGTCGTCGAGAATCTCAAGTACCCTTTTGTCTATTCCCTCGCTGATCTCGGTACTCTCCCGGAGAAACCACACAAGAACATTGTCAGGCTGCTTAAAGGTAAGCCCTTTAGGAAACCAGACATCTCAGCTACGATTCAGGAGGTTTTGGAGAGTATGAGAGCTAGTGGTAAAAATGGTTTAGTCGTTGATGTGGGAGCTAATGTTGGTATGGCTACCTTTGCTGCGGCTGCTATGGGTTTTAAAGTGCTTGCCTTTGAGCCTGTGTTTGAGAATTTGCAGAGGATCTGTGATGGGATTTGGTTCAACAGAGTTGCTGCTTTGGTTACTGTGTTTGAAGCCGCTGCTTCTGACAGAACTGGGGACATTACCTTCCATAAGGTATCATCACATTTCTGTAATTTGAGATTAGTGAAGTGAGAACATAGCATTATTTCTGTTTATAGAATTGTGGATTGTATTGCTTCTTATTGCATAGAACTTATCTGCTATAGGTGAAACTGAATGTTAAGGAACAAAACCCAACAAGACTTGGTTCTACTGTTCCCACTCATCTTGTCTATTGGATCTTGCTAAATGTTGATTCCATTGTTGGTGTAACAGTTGGTTGGACGGCTTGACAACAGTGCGGTCTCGGAGGTGGGAGCAAGACTTGCTTTCAAATCAAACAAAGAAATAGCAGTCCAAGTAAAATCCATACCTCTTGACAAACTCGTCACACCGTCTCAACCTGTTCTTCTTCTCAAGATCGATGTTCAAGGTTGGGAATACCATGTCTTAAAGGGTGCAAAGAAGCTACTCTCAAGGAAACCGGCAGAAGCTCCTTATTTAATCTATGAGGAAGATGAGAGATTGCTCAAGGCAAGTAATAGTAGCTCCAAAGAGATACGTGATTTCCTTAAAAGCGTTGGATATAACAAATGTAGCCAGCATGGCACAGA
>NC_025700.1:26085390-26087061 GCF_000633955.1 Camelina sativa | reverse complement strand
AAAGTGCTTGCCTTTGAGCCTGTGTTTGAGAATTTGCAGAGGATCTGTGATGGGATTTGGTTCAACAGAGTTGCTGCTTTGGTTACTGTGTTTGAAGCCGCTGCTTCTGACAGAACTGGGGACATTACCTTCCATAAGGTATCATCACATTTCTGTAATTTGAGATTAGTGAAGTGAGAACATAGCATTATTTCTGTTTATAGAATTGTGGATTGTATTGCTTCTTATTGCATAGAACTTATCTGCTATAGGTGAAACTGAATGTTAAGGAACAAAACCCAACAAGACTTGGTTCTACTGTTCCCACTCATCTTGTCTATTGGATCTTGCTAAATGTTGATTCCATTGTTGGTGTAACAGTTGGTTGGACGGCTTGACAACAGTGCGGTCTCGGAGGTGGGAGCAAGACTTGCTTTCAAATCAAACAAAGAAATAGCAGTCCAAGTAAAATCCATACCTCTTGACAAACTCGTCACACCGTCTCAACCTGTTCTTCTTCTCAAGATCGATGTTCAAGGTTGGGAATACCATGTCTTAAAGGGTGCAAAGAAGCTACTCTCAAGGAAACCGGCAGAAGCTCCTTATTTAATCTATGAGGAAGATGAGAGATTGCTCAAGGCAAGTAATAGTAGCTCCAAAGAGATACGTGATTTCCTTAAAAGCGTTGGATATAACAAATGTAGCCAGCATGGCACAGACGCACATTGCACCAAGGAGTGAAAGACATAGGACTTGCGGAAAAAGGAGTAATAATATGTCATACGAGTTAAGGAATATAAGAATCATATGAGCAATAGGTTTTTCATATTTGCAGAGAAAAACATTTAGTTTATAAGTTGCCAAATTTGGTTAGTCATGTTTGTTTCTTACTGTAATATGTACTCAATTTTTTTGGTACATTTCTGTGATGCATATGACGATTAGCTCTAACTAGTAAACATCTGTCGTTGATGCTCTCCAATGGCTCGTCTTAGCCACTATTAGTAACAAATTCTACATATAACTACTGAGAGTAGCATAAATAAATAGTACTTCTCATATAGGTAAAGTGAACCATCACCATTAATAGACCAACCATAAAGATAAGTCATACCGTTTAGCATTACTGGTTGCTTTAGTTTCGCAACCAACAATCCAATAGAATCAGATATACACACTAACACCTACAATTTTGATACAGAAGAGTGTTCTCTGGCTAGATTAGATGTACACTTATCATTGAACTTGTATTTAAGCCATAAATGGCAGAAAAGTTATAAATTTGAACCTTGAACTTAGTAATAGCTTTGAAGCAAAGAAGAGTTTAATACAAGCACAGGATAATTTAAATATAATACAGGAATATAAACAATGTGCAGGATTTGAGTTGCCACAAGACATATTGAGAGATCTAGAGAGACTGCAACCCAAATCATGTCAATATAAGACGAAGTATCTCACCAGAATACTTGAAAGACTTCTCCGTCTCTTCCAAACAATGATCCTTTTCTTCTCTCGTCCACTCCTCGGCAACCTTGTTCAGTTTCTCCCTTACGTTCTGTAATAATTGGGAAAGTTCGCCATCCCATTTGTAGAACTCGAGTTCTTTATTGTCAAGTATTCTCTCTGCTACCTGCAAAATTTGGTAAGCTTCAGAAGAAGAAAGTTTTAACTAATTTTCCAAGCGATTTT
>NC_025700.1:26070080-26083366 GCF_000633955.1 Camelina sativa | reverse complement strand
CAAACAATGATCCTTTTCTTCTCTCGTCCACTCCTCGGCAACCTTGTTCAGTTTCTCCCTTACGTTCTGTAATAATTGGGAAAGTTCGCCATCCCATTTGTAGAACTCGAGTTCTTTATTGTCAAGTATTCTCTCTGCTACCTGCAAAATTTGGTAAGCTTCAGAAGAAGAAAGTTTTAACTAAATTTCCAAGCGATTTTTTAGTGCACAAAAGATTTTACCTTTCTGCCAATCATTCGTCCACCAGCGCTATGGGCGAAGTAGATGTTGTAGAAGTGACAAATGAATGACTGAGGATCCTTCTCTGCTAAATCCTTTAAATACTGAGAATATTTTTTACCAGGAGCAGTTGGTTCTGGAATCTCATAACCTTGTTCCTTGAACCACTCCAAATCTGTGGCCAATTTATCCGCCCTTTCCAGTCCCGTGTTCTTGAATTCAGTATCTACAGAAAGATATATAATGCAGAATTAGATCCTGAGAAGGTTACACTAGCAAAAAAATCAGCTTTTGTGTAAAGATATTTCACAAACTGGTATCTGTTTCCAATACGTAAGGAAACTCAGTCCTTACGAGCTAGCATAAATATAATCTCTCATCGACTGTTTGAAGACTCTTATTCTACGTTAGGTTTGCGAGGACAACACTAAGATTGCAAGTCCAAACCTCCAAAACACAAATTGTACATAATATATTCAACCTTAAACCCACAATTCAAGAGTACACCATTCATACAAAGCACCACTATAACCAAATAAAGGCCAAGAGTACAAAACAAGAAATGGGGCAAATGAATCATCGTTATCAAATGGGTAAACACTACGACTTTAAACACTTTAAACGTATAGAAGTATTCTCCAAATCATTCATACAGACCATCAATATAACCAACTCAACCCAAGAGTAAAACAAAACCAAGTTGCCAAAAAATCTGACCGAATCAACTCCAAAACAAGATAAGAGGCAAATAAGATTAACGCATAGAAGTATTCTCCAAAATCATATCAAACAGAACTATTATACTAAGAACGAGATTAAAATTGAATCAAAGGAACGATCTTTATCAAATGGGTAGATACAAAGATATTAAAGACTCCAAATCACTTCACCTCTTCCATCTAAAATCAGGTCTAAAGATTACTACTTAAAGAAGAAAAGAAGGGAGAACNGCGCTATGGGCGAAGTAGATGTTGTAGAAGTGACAAATGAATGACTGAGGATCCTTCTCTGCTAAATCCTTTAAATACTGAGAATATTTTTTACCAGGAGCAGTTGGTTCTGGAATCTCATAACCTTGTTCCTTGAACCACTCCAAATCTGTGGCCAATTTATCCGCCCTTTCCAGTCCCGTGTTCTTGAATTCAGTATCTACAGAAAGATATATAATGCAGAATTAGATCCTGAGAAGGTTACACTAGCAAAAAAATCAGCTTTTGTGTAAAGATATTTCACAAACTGGTATCTGTTTCCAATACGTAAGGAAACTCAGTCCTTACGAGCTAGCATAAATATAATCTCTCATCGACTGTTTGAAGACTCTTATTCTACGTTAGGTTTGCGAGGACAACACTAAGATTGCAAGTCCAAACCTCCAAAACACAAATTGTACATAATATATTCAACCTTAAACCCACAATTCAAGAGTACACCATTCATACAAAGCACCACTATAACCAAATAAAGGCCAAGAGTACAAAACAAGAAATGGGGCAAATGAATCATCGTTATCAAATGGGTAAACACTACGACTTTAAACACTTTAAACGTATAGAAGTATTCTCCAAATCATTCATACAGACCATCAATATAACCAACTCAACCCAAGAGTAAAACAAAACCAAGTTGCCAAAAAATCTGACCGAATCAACTCCAAAACAAGATAAGAGGCAAATAAGATTAACGCATAGAAGTATTCTCCAAAATCATATCAAACAGAACTATTATACTAAGAACGAGATTAAAATTGAATCAAAGGAACGATCTTTATCAAATGGGTAGATACAAAGATATTAAAGACTCCAAATCACTTCACCTCTTCCATCTAAAATCAGGTCTAAAGATTACTACTTAAAGAAGAAAAGAAGGGAGAACAAAAAAAACTCACAACTTGGGAAATTGGAATCTTGAATAATCTGTTCAAGCGTATCATAAACCAATTTACTATCCACAAGAAACTTCAAGTAACCCTCAACAGTAGGCTCCCACTTAGCCACAGGACGTTCCTCAATAGCTTTAGTCTCTTTCTCACCTTCCTTGGCTTGCTCTTTCGTATGAAGTTTCATAGCCACAAACCTCATCTCCTCCACAAAACCCTTGGATTCTCCAGGATACCTCTTCTTCTGCTTCTCAGCCGCCGTCGTAGCCGCGACCACCACTAAAGACGGTGTCTTGTTCATGGGCATACTCAGAATCTGAACTCTAGGGCGTAGAACAAGTGGGTTTGGTGGGGAAATAGCAAATTGGAATCTTGAGAGTTGGGGATTCTTGAATATGGATAAGGATGAAGAAATCGAAGCTAAATAAGCCATAGTTTTTGATCGGAGAAGTAGAGATGGTGGTTTCAGAAGAAGTCACGCAATGTTGTTTTAGTTGCCTTGAAGGAATAGAGAAGAGAGACACACAAACACAACTCCAAACTGAATTTTTAAATTAGGGCAAATTGATTATTCAAGTAGTACTGTAGTAGTAGCATAATAAAATACTACTAAACATTATTGTGTATACTTTTTATAGTGACTTAAAATTATTAACAACAAAAAAAAAAAGAGAAAAAAAAATTGTTTACCCCGCCCGCCTCACGA
The DNA here is from genome assembly GCF_000633955.1 of Camelina sativa. Lineage (NCBI taxonomy): Eukaryota > Viridiplantae > Streptophyta > Magnoliopsida > Brassicales > Brassicaceae > Camelina > Camelina sativa. Next base: position 26,080,565 of record NC_025700.1, on the reverse strand, counting down.
GTTTCTATAACGAAGATAACGATGAGATTGAGAGATGAATTGTTTATTAAGGAGCTATTATTTAGGGTCGATGTATTATCGACAATGTGTTGTGCTGATTGCATACATGTCACAATGTCTCTTATATTCTGTATGGGTCGAAACTCGAAAGAGTGGGGAGACTCGTAGCCGGTTCAATGTAAAAAAAATGTCTTCACTGAAAAGGAAAAATATATTGTATGAAATTGAATTTAATATTTTTTCCAAAATATCAATTAATTTATTATTTATTACAAATTATAAGAACTACTTACTCGGTTCTTTTTTGGATGATCTTCTAGAATTATGCACACATATTAAGAAATCATTTAACTTTTGTTTATTTTTAAACAAAAACATCATTTACTATCTACTTTCAGAGAATTCAACACAATTCAACCAATAAAAAATAATCTGCATAATACAAATTGTTAAAACTAATAAAAAATTAATTAATCATCTATTAGACAGCTAAATGTAAATCAATGTAGAAATCGGCTAATGGTTCAGATATCTAATTTGAAAATCTCATATATATGATTGCATGGTGCCATTGTTTGTGTATAAAAAAGAATTCCGCGAACTGTTTAGGTTGATTTTGGCGATTTTCTTGTTTACATGTTGGGTAGCACACTTAGCATACCCTCGGAACCGCACTTGAATTTGATCAACTTTGGAATAGAATAGTAGTAGGATGAAGCGAGATCTGTCAAAAGGTGTATTACAGCCCATATACAAAAGAAAGGTCCATACATTACAACCAATCTGGCAGACCCAAAACATAACAAGAATCAGACTGCAACACATTAAATGCTTTACAGTCCTGCAGCATTCAGAGAACAGGAGTAAAACTGCGACTGAATGATGATCTACCCTTGATAAGTTGATGTATAAGAACACCACTAGTCTTTTCTGTGCTTTATAACACAGAAACAGATTACAGGTGGTAAAATATGTGTACATGAGCATCCGAAATGGCATTGGTACTTGAGTGGTCTCTTTCCGCCTGAAAATGGTGTTACAGAGAAGATTTTTCATTCAGGAAATGAAGCAAAAGAAAAAGTACACGCAACGAAATTTAAAATGTGGAAAGGTGATCACAGTTCTATGTTTTGATTCATCTTTTACAACTGTAAGTAAGCGTATACAATTACTTGTACATAACTATTGAAAGAAGAAAAAATAATAAAAATCATAATTCATTTCGCTACTTGTTCGAGGACGCCAACTTTCTTCTTCCAGGAATCATCCTCTAATCCACTCGCCTGTAATGGTGGCAACGAGAAGACGCTAACCGTGGAGCTACCGCTGCGGATTTCCTTTAATACCTTTAAAGCTGACACTGTGCTCTTCATGTACAAGCTCTCCATGTACTCGATCTCAGACAGTTCTTTTGGTACTCTAAGAAGATCAGAATCGTCCGTTGCTGTCTGGACCGTTCCAGAAGTTGTTGGCTCACCTTCCTCCAGATTCCGAATTTTGTTAGACGGGAAGAGATGGTCAAGCATAGCCTCGCACTCTTTCACAAACGTATTAAGCAGGTCGGTCGTGAAGAATGGTTCTTGAAGGACCTTTTGGATAAATGGTAAACGGATTAAAGCACCGGTTCGTTTGTCATACTTTTTGAGAATCTTTGCTAATCCTGTAAACCAATAGTACACAATTTAGGGAATAAGAATAAAGGTATAAACCTTGAGTTATTCTTAAGAAAAAGTGTAAGCAAAGCATCTGCGAGGAGTGGCCAAATTAATAAATTAGAGCATATTCCTTCATGTGGGCGCATTTTAAATAAACAAAAAAGTATACATAGATCGTGGAGAATATGACTCTTTTACATAGAGCCGTAATGTCAACACTAATTCAAGTTCCTACTAGTTTCTTACAAAACCCATGGGAAAAAATGTTAACCATTGACCTTGTGAAAGTGTTTCGACATCTAAACACAATTAACTGTTAAAAATGTGAGCTTGTTCTGGTTAGGCAGCTTTAATCAAAAGGAAAGAAAGCTTACCTGTATAGTTAAGAGCACTATAATTCATCAACAACACCATTTCTCCATGAAAATCTACAATCTCTTTCTTAATATTTATCATCTCTTCATTTGAATTCTTCGCCTTTGCCACTTGGTCCTTCAGTTCCTACGGTTCCCAAAACGAAAGAGTTTGAAATACTACGCATAATCCCAAAAAAAAAAAAAAAATCGCCACCACCCTTTCGAACATAGACCTAAATCTTTAACCAAACTATGCTCATTTTTAATTCAGAGGAACTTAATCAAGATCCGGAGCCATTCGTGAAAATTGTAATTCTAACAACATCAACTTATATATTAAAAGAAAAAAACCATAAGAATCCTAAAAGAATCTTTTTTTTTGTTTTCATAAGGTTTGGTAACGTTGGACATAGGGGGGGGGGATACCTTCAATCGAATGATATACTCTTCCTCTTGCTCAACGAAGAAGGAATTGAATTTCTCAAGCTCATCTTCGAGGAGACTAATGAAATCGAGCTCTTCCTTGGTCATACCAGAGGTTGGATCTGAGTCGACGGAATTGGAATTGGAATTGGAATCGGATCTCGAGCGTTTGCTAGGACGGTTGTCGACGGAACGTGGCTCCATAAGCTTAAGCTTCTTTTTGAGTTCTTTGTAGGAGAGGAATTTGTCACGCCATTCAGGTAAGGTTTCTTCGATCTGGTTGCTTAGGCTTTTCCCGAATTTCATGGCAGGCAGCTCCGCTGAGAATAAATAATCAAAAATTGGTTGGATGGTTTCCTGATATATATATTGTCTATTTGTTATTAAATGCCGAATATTCGTGGTTTTGTTTTTGGTATATCCTTTTTTTTTAAGTCTTTGCTGAAGCATTTTTTTTTAATTTAGTTTTTTTTTTTTTTTTTAAATAAATTTGTTATTCAGGTATTAGTTTATTTCCAACAGTGTTGTTGGCTAAAAGAGATGAGAATGCTAGACAAAGCAAGCAACATATATAGCCACTTCTGCAGTTGCGTGAACTGTAGCCGCCAACAACGTGTGTGTGTGAGAGTTGTTAGCCGGTCTTTTATTTTTTCAATAATCTAATCAGATTAACCGATCCGAACCAAATCAAAATAAGGTGTAAATTAGCTTTGGGACTAAAAATCGAATCCTTTTGTCCGAACCAAATCGAACCGGTTTGGAGGGCAAATTGGTTATTGATTAGTTACTGACAAACAATAGACAAGCATAAGTTTCAGACCATGAATGTTTGAGAGTTTCTAAGAAATTTTTAGATTATGGAGGCTGTATATATTTATTTGGTTTTCAGATGTTAGATTTTGGTTTTTTTTTTTTTCTGATTTTGTAATTAAAAAAAAAATTGAAAAATTAAAAGAACTTAATGTTGTTGGCTTGTTGCAAGCAAATCTCAAAAAACTCTTCTTGATTGAACAAATAAATGGTTTTTTGGATAATCAGAAACCAAAAACTAAGCTAGAAATAACTACCATTCAAAACCTAAATATATCAGTTATTGCTTTTCATTCTTTTTCTCTCTCTTCCATCTCCCCCAAAAAATAAATTTGCTATCCAGTGTAAATACCATGACTCTATGATCGGATAAGCGAAAAGCAATCCGAAGACGCTACTTTAAAGATGATTGATTCTGGACAGGTCTTGTCCCTTGACCAAATCATTACCGATCTCTTCTCATTTTAAACATTGCTTAGCTTACCAACCCTTATGAATTTATAGTGTTGAGCCGGTTCGGCCAAGTATTATATCATTATTCACCCGAGCTGTTTTTCTTATCCAAATGCTTCTTCTTTTAATACTTAAGTGTATAATTTTTACTTAAAAAATTACCAAATAGTATTAATATGGGATCCCTTGTTAAAAGTTACATAATACTAAGTAGTTTTATAGAAGCAACTCATGTATCCTATTTTAAAAGATCCTAGTATTCATCTTCCTTTATCAAATTTTCCTTCTATGATTACCTGTAAAAATATAGTTGTTTAAGATCACTCGGTAAATACGGTCCACTAATACACATAAAATTACTCTTTATGAAAATCCAAAATAATTCATTAAGTAACTTTCACTCGTGTCGTCTTTTTTCTTCCTTTTCTTGGATATAGTTCTCAATCACATAGTCATTGAATTCCTCTGTTTATTCTCCTCCTTCATGATCTGAGGTTTGTGAAACCTCTTTCTTTCTTTGTGTTCTTTTAAATTATTTATTGTCTCTCTTCCAAAAACATGTTGTGAATCACCTTTCACTAACAAACAAAACAAAAATAAACGAATATGTAAATAATTCTTGATATTTTTTTGTAAAAAATATATTAAATGAAAACTAATATCAAAGAATATTGGGTAAATTTCCCAACAACGTCTAAGTTACATATCCATATAGAAAATACCCCCAAAAGCCTAGTTTCTAAGGAACAAGCATATTTTATACGAATTGTTAATTCGTTTAGACATTTAAATGAAAAACAAAATAATTTTATAGAGTTTCGAACCCATGACCTGTGTTATATAACAACACATGCTTAAACAATTGTAACCAATTATGTCACAATGAATTCTTGTATGTAATCACAAACCAATCAATATTTAATCTCTTTGTGCCGCAATATGACTTCTCTTATTAAAGAAGCCAGTATTCCCTTCTATTCTTGAGCTGAAAAAACTGATATGGAAGCTGCAGACCGATCCAAAAATTAAAAAAAAATCTATCGAAAGTTTTATCTGAAAGGGGTATGAGTATTGATGTTGCTTGCCAAATCTGTTGAGAAGAGAGTGAATCTATCAATCATTCTCTCTATACTTGTTTGTGTTCTAGGCATATATATATATATATATATGAGTTATACTTCTTCTGGGTTTTTTTATTTGTCGTTCTAGAACTTTCCACACAAATTAAGAAAATAGATCAATGTTCTATTATACCTCTTTTTTAATACATTTTCTAAAGTTTTTATTGGTGAAAACATTAAAATAGTTAGGATAAAATTGGTATCTTTATCAAACATATGCATTGAAAACCTAAAATGACAAGTATTGGAAAACAAAATTTTTACTACTCTAAAATGACAACTAAAAAAACCAGAGAGAATATTTTTTTTTATCGGTATGAAATTTGAATTTAAATTTTAATTGATACTGAGTTTTAGTATAGATAGAAATTGACATTTTTAGAACTATAAGTCGGAAATGGTAAATTACTATGAATTTCTAAATTTCCTGAACCAATGTTGGGTTACATTAATCACTTTAAAAACTATACCCACCGACAACATCAAATAACCGGAATATCTATCGCATCGACAAGACAAATGCCTAAAGCATGTATAAATTCAAAACTTTCTTTTGAGTGGGACAATGTCTCACTTATATTTTACCATTTAAACAAATTACCTATAAAATGTTACATCGTTATCAGCAAATGTATTTTTAAAACAAACTCAAGTTATATTCTAGATTATATTTTTTCAGCTATTTTTTTTTTCAATAGTTACAAGTCAAACAAACAATAAAAATAGTAAGTATAATGATTGAAAGAAATTGAGATCATGCATTCATGCTCTGATGTATATAATTTTTAGTCAACTCTTCCTCTTACGTCTAAAATAATTTCTTTTCCATTAGCACAACTGTTAATGAGCTAGACGGATATTTTATTTTATCTCGGAAATGGAGAAGCCACCATTAATGCTGCTACCATAGGGGGTAAGACGTGAAAGTGGGTCCAGAAAACTTATTTTCTTGAAAGTGAAGGAAGGATCCAAAGTCAGAGATGACACACCCGCAATAAAGCCAAGAGCTAAGCTGAAGTTGCCTATTTTGCCTCTTTTGCTGAAACCAAAAGAAAAAGAAAAAAAACAAAAAAAAAAACGAAAAAAGGAAGCCGAGAAAATAAAATTACATAGCGGTGATGAGAAGAGGAGCTTTGCTATGCGGACAAGGCCAAGATGAGATTGAACAGTTGTCATCTCTTTCGAGAGAGAGTAGTCATTTTAGTCTTTCTACTGGAATTTTACCTTCACTTGGGGCTAGAAGTAACCGACGAGTTAAGCTGAGGAGATTCGTCGTATCTCCTTATGATCACAAATACAGGTTTCATTCTATTACCATCATCTCTTGTTTTATTTTCACTTGGTCTTCTCTGTTAGCTAAGAACATTTGCCTTCTCCAAGTTTCACTATTTCTTACGATTTCAACTTGATTCCTCATCTATGTATCTTCTTTATTGATTCATGTTTAGGAATCGGAAATACGAAAAAATTAAGTTTAGGATCATAATTGGCAAGTGTTTTTGTTTTTGTTGTTTTAAAATTAAGTTTAGGATCATAATTAGCAAGTTCTTCTTTTTTATTTTTGTTTTTTTTTATATATATAAAAAAAGTTATTTTTAATGGTTGGTGATCAACTTTTGTATTTTATCATGGGTACATAGTTATATACTTACACTAACCCCACTAAACTAACTAATCTTATTTCCTAGTAGTATTAAATTAGGTAATATAATTATTTCGTGAATTACAATTTTTAAATTTAAACAAATAACATCTAGTTTTGATCTTATACTAGACTAATTTATTTCAATATATCTTATCGTTCAATTTTTTTTTTCAATTGTACCTTTTGTATCTTTTTCTTTGACATGAAAATAAATAATAAGTTTTCATGGTTGGTGATTTTTTTTTTGACGTAAAAAATTGAATTTGCAATTTTAATGGTTAATGATCTACTTTTGTATTTTGTCATGTGTTATATTAGGTAGTATATATACACAACGATTAATCAACAGGTTTTCTATTATTTTTGTAAATTTGGTTGGATTAAAAGTTTTATTCTCCAATTATTAAAGATTTTATGTTGGTTTTAACTTGTAACAATTGTTATTCGATTTAAGTCTATTTATATCCCACTATTTTATTGAAATAATTTTTCTGTCCAATTTTTTTCACGTTTTGCAATTATTTTTTTTATAAATGAAATATAAAATAGTAAAATTACGTGCAAATATAAAATGATATTTTGGTCAAAAACACAAAAAAAAGTTGGTTTCTCTTATTCATGTTTTTCACGTTTGTTTAACTTAACTATGTTCCAAAAAAAAAAATTGTTTAACTTAACAATAAAAAAAAAACATCTATCTATCTCATTAATCACATATTATTATTATTATTATTATTATTATTATTATTATTATTATTATTATTATTATTATTATTATTATTATTATTATTACTGTTGTTGTTATTGTTATTATTATTAGTATATATAACTAATGATTATTTTTGTTACATCACAAATTCACAACTAACTCTCCTCTTTTGTTCAACATTTGGAATATTCAAATCCTAGTTCGTAATTAATATTCAAAAAAAGTAGATCTATGAAGGCGAAGGCAAATGTAGAATATTCAAGGCCTCCATTATTACTCTGGTTGGCTAATTTAGCTTAAAAGCCGCCTTTGCTTTTGGCTTTTGCTTTTCGGGATAATTTATAAATGAGCAAGAGAATGTGGAACAATCAAGGCACTCATATCTTGATTTCAACTATGGTGCAAAATCTGATAAAATTATTATAACCAATAGTAGAAAAACATTTCCTGTGGTTAGGGCCATCAAAACGTAACATAGTAATATTCAAAAATATGAGCTTTATTGGGGTATATTTAAAAGTAATTTGTGGGATATGTTGTAATATATGTTAAAAAATAGTATATTGATAAATATATGTTTACTACAGGATATGGGAGGCTTTCTTAGTGGTTCTAGTGGTTTACACATCTTGGGTTTCGCCTTTCGAGTTTGGGTTCTTGAGAAAGCCAAGGCCACCACTCTCTATCACCGATAACATTGTGAATGCATTCTTTGCTATGGATATCGTCATGACATTCTTTGTCGGTTACCTCGATAAGTCCACTTACCTAATTGTTGATGATCGTAAACTGATTGCATTTAAGTACTTGCGCTCTTGGTTCCTTCTTGACCTCGTATCAACCATACCCTCAGAGGCTGCTATGAGAATTTCATCCCAGTCTTATGGGTTGTTTAACATGCTTCGTCTTTGGCGTCTTCGCAGAGTCGGTGCCTTGTTTGCCAGGTTTGAACCATAAAGTACTCTTGTGTCTTCTTTCCTTCATCATTTTCTCTAAATTTTGACATTTTATTTTTAACAGACTAGAGAAAGACCGCAGCTTTAACTACTTTTGGGTCCGATGCGCAAAGCTCGTTTGTGTAAGAACATCAAATTGTTTAATATGTACTTATAATGTTAAATTCATGTAAACTACACTCTCAATGTTGTAATAGTGTAGATACTAACTTACTCGCATTTTTTGCAGGTTACCCTTTTTGCGGTTCATTGTGCTGCATGTTTCTACTACCTTATCGCAGCACGCAATCATGACCCAGCAAAGACATGGATTGGAGCTTCTAACAAAAACTTCCTAGAGGAAAGCCTATGGATGAGATATGTGACTTCCATGTATTGGTCCATCACTACTCTAACCACTGTTGGTTATGGTGATCTCCATCCAGTGAACACAAAAGAGATGATATTTGACATTTTCTATATGCTCTTCAACCTTGGATTAACCGCATACTTGATCGGTAACATGACCAATTTGGTTGTCCATGGAACAAGTCGAACTAGAAATTTTGTAAGTTAGCATCTTCATTACCTACCTTATTCAATCTATAGTTCAATATGACCTTCATAATTTTTTTTTTCTTTTTTCAGAGAGATACAATCCAAGCTGCTTCAAATTTTGCTCATAGAAATCATTTACCAGTTCGTCTACAAGATCAAATGCTTGCACATTTATGTTTGAAATATCGGACTGACTCTGAGGGGCTGCAACAGCAAGAAACTCTTGATGCGCTCCCAAAAGCCATTAGATCAAGTATATCACACTTTCTTTTCTACTCCCTCATGGATAAAGCCTACCTGTTTCGTGGAGTATCCAATGACCTGCTTTTTCAACTGGTATATACCAAAATGCATCTGAAACATGTTCCATTTTCGACAAAAAAAGCAAATGAATTGCTTCCATCGCTCTTTACAATTTGCAGGTCTCAGAAATGAAAGCTGAGTACTTCCCACCAAAAGAAGATGTGATCTTGCAGAACGAAGCGCCAACAGACTTCTATATCCTTGTGAATGGTACCGCGGTAAGAAAACATTACAAAGGTTCTTTACAGTTTTGTTAAGTTGACTTAAATGAAATGAATGTGAGACTAATTAACTTACATCTATTACATATTCGTTATGTTGCAGGACTTGATAGATGTAGATAGTGGAACAGAAACTGTAAGTCATGTCACATGGTTGATGTTTTCTCATTTTACTTTTTATTCCTTTTGTCTCTCCAATGAGAAGTTTATGGAGAATTTCAGATTGTAAAAGAGGTCAAAGCTGGAGACATTGTAGGGGAGATAGGGGTGTTGTGCTACAGACCACAGCTATTTACCGTGAGGACAAAACGGTTGTGCCAACTGTTGCGTATGAACCGTACAACTTTCTTGAATATCATTCAGGCTAATGTTGGAGATGGTACCATAATCATGAATAATTTACTTCAGGTGAGTCAACATATCTTTTTGAGGTTATCATAACTTGAAATCATAAAACCATCTATGAACACTCACTGACTTATCTCACTGTCTTTCTTTGGGGGAGAGCAGTATTTGAAGGACATGAATGATCCGGTGATGACGAATGTTCTGCTGGAGACAGAAAACATGCTTGCTCGGGGTAAAATGGATCTTCCTCTCAATCTATGTTTTGCTGCAATAAGAGAAGACGATTTGCTGTTACATCAGCTACTAAAGAGAGGACTTGATCCTAATGAATCGGATAACAATGGCAGAACACCTCTGGTGAGTGAAGTTCACAATATTCATTCTGTTATTTTAATTCTTCCCATCAAGCTATTAACTTAGATATGTTTTTTGATTGTTTCTGAAACAGCATATAGCAGCATCAAAAGGGAGTCTAAACTGTGTTCTTCTTCTGTTGGAATACAACGCAGACCCCAATTGTAGAGGTACTTGGTTGTTCAGTTTTCATATACTTGCCTTTTGATTTAAAGGGTAATTTCTTGTCAACTATTGAGCTTCTTGGTTTACAGACACGGAAGGGAGTGTACCATTGTGGGAAGCAATGGTGGAAGGGCATGAGAAAGTTGTAAAGGTACTGTTAGAAAATGGCAGTACCATAGACGCAGGGGATGTGGGTCATTTTGCTTGCACCGCCGCTGAACAAGGCAACTTGAAACTACTAAAAGAAATTGTTCTACATGGTGGAGACGTTACACGTCCCAGAGCCACAGGCACCTCTGCACTCCATACCGCTGTATGCGAAGAGAACATTGAGATGGTAAAGTATCTTCTGGATCAAGGTGCGGACGTTAACAAACAGGATATGCATGGTTGGACGGCGAGAGATCTTGCTGAGCAACAAGGGCATGA
>NC_025700.1:26066016-26069178 GCF_000633955.1 Camelina sativa | reverse complement strand
CTTTTTTCAGAGAGATACAATCCAAGCTGCTTCAAATTTTGCTCATAGAAATCATTTACCAGTTCGTCTACAAGATCAAATGCTTGCACATTTATGTTTGAAATATCGGACTGACTCTGAGGGGCTGCAACAGCAAGAAACTCTTGATGCGCTCCCAAAAGCCATTAGATCAAGTATATCACACTTTCTTTTCTACTCCCTCATGGATAAAGCCTACCTGTTTCGTGGAGTATCCAATGACCTGCTTTTTCAACTGGTATATACCAAAATGCATCTGAAACATGTTCCATTTTCGACAAAAAAAGCAAATGAATTGCTTCCATCGCTCTTTACAATTTGCAGGTCTCAGAAATGAAAGCTGAGTACTTCCCACCAAAAGAAGATGTGATCTTGCAGAACGAAGCGCCAACAGACTTCTATATCCTTGTGAATGGTACCGCGGTAAGAAAACATTACAAAGGTTCTTTACAGTTTTGTTAAGTTGACTTAAATGAAATGAATGTGAGACTAATTAACTTACATCTATTACATATTCGTTATGTTGCAGGACTTGATAGATGTAGATAGTGGAACAGAAACTGTAAGTCATGTCACATGGTTGATGTTTTCTCATTTTACTTTTTATTCCTTTTGTCTCTCCAATGAGAAGTTTATGGAGAATTTCAGATTGTAAAAGAGGTCAAAGCTGGAGACATTGTAGGGGAGATAGGGGTGTTGTGCTACAGACCACAGCTATTTACCGTGAGGACAAAACGGTTGTGCCAACTGTTGCGTATGAACCGTACAACTTTCTTGAATATCATTCAGGCTAATGTTGGAGATGGTACCATAATCATGAATAATTTACTTCAGGTGAGTCAACATATCTTTTTGAGGTTATCATAACTTGAAATCATAAAACCATCTATGAACACTCACTGACTTATCTCACTGTCTTTCTTTGGGGGAGAGCAGTATTTGAAGGACATGAATGATCCGGTGATGACGAATGTTCTGCTGGAGACAGAAAACATGCTTGCTCGGGGTAAAATGGATCTTCCTCTCAATCTATGTTTTGCTGCAATAAGAGAAGACGATTTGCTGTTACATCAGCTACTAAAGAGAGGACTTGATCCTAATGAATCGGATAACAATGGCAGAACACCTCTGGTGAGTGAAGTTCACAATATTCATTCTGTTATTTTAATTCTTCCCATCAAGCTATTAACTTAGATATGTTTTTTGATTGTTTCTGAAACAGCATATAGCAGCATCAAAAGGGAGTCTAAACTGTGTTCTTCTTCTGTTGGAATACAACGCAGACCCCAATTGTAGAGGTACTTGGTTGTTCAGTTTTCATATACTTGCCTTTTGATTTAAAGGGTAATTTCTTGTCAACTATTGAGCTTCTTGGTTTACAGACACGGAAGGGAGTGTACCATTGTGGGAAGCAATGGTGGAAGGGCATGAGAAAGTTGTAAAGGTACTGTTAGAAAATGGCAGTACCATAGACGCAGGGGATGTGGGTCATTTTGCTTGCACCGCCGCTGAACAAGGCAACTTGAAACTACTAAAAGAAATTGTTCTACATGGTGGAGACGTTACACGTCCCAGAGCCACAGGCACCTCTGCACTCCATACCGCTGTATGCGAAGAGAACATTGAGATGGTAAAGTATCTTCTGGATCAAGGTGCGGACGTTAACAAACAGGATATGCATGGTTGGACGGCGAGAGATCTTGCTGAGCAACAGGGGCATGAGGATATTAAAGCCCTATTTCGAGAAAAGTTACACCAGCGGAGGGTGTATATCGAGACAAGTTCTTCGGTTCCTATACTCAAAAGTGGGATTCGATTCCTCGGCAGATTCACTAGTGAACCCAACATCCGTCCTGCTGCATCAAGAGAAGTGTCTTTCAGGATCCGGGAAACAAGGGCAAGACGGAAAACTAATAACTTCGACAACTCCTTGTTTGGTATATTAGCTAACCAAAGTGTACCCAAGAACGGGCTAGCTACAGTAGATGAAGGCAGAACTGGAAACCCTGTGAGGGTGACGATTAGTTGCACAGAAAAAGATGACGTAGCCGGGAAGCTTGTACTGCTTCCTGGGAGTTTCAAGGAGTTGCTAGAATTGGGTTCCAACAAGTTTGGTATTGTTGCTGCCAAAGTTATCAGCAAAGACAACAATGCAGAGATTGATGATGTCGATGTTATAAGAGATGGTGATCATCTCATCTTTGCATCTGATTCTAAAAACACATAGGAGCTAATCTGCCAAATTCTGTCACATTTTGTTGTTAAATGACAAGTTGATAACTTTTGTTTTAACAACTTTGTCAAAAAATGAAAGAATGCTACAAATATACATGCAGACACAACAACCAACAACACAAGTTGGACCGACCATTGACGGTCTGCTGCTGTCTACAACATGTTTTTCCACTAAAAAGAAGAAAAAATGTTCAGCCCAAAAAACACATGTTAACCAGTTTGGTATATCATCAGATAACCAATCAAAAACTAACCAGGGAAATTAATAAGGAAGACACAATAAATATCAAAAGCTGGAAATTCGAGAGAAAAAATTCCCACTGTTGGTTGTGGTTTCTAGATAGTTGAGACCGTGGGGACATCAACTGGGAACTCATGGATTTCATCCATCCATGGGTTCTTCTCTGTTTTAGGGCTTACCGACCTGACCGCTCTCCAAACCGAGCTGTTGCACTTGAACCCTGAACCAAAAGCTATCTGCCAGACTCTATCACCTTTCTTGATCCGTCCTTTGGCCTCACTATATGCTAACTCATACCACAAAGAACTGCTGGATGTGTTACCAAAACGGTAGAGTGTCATTCTCGAGGGTTCCATGTGCCAATCAGTGAGTTTCAAGTTCTTCTCCAATTCATCAAGAACAGCTCTTCCTCCCGCATGGATGCAGAAATGCTCAAATGCTAGTTTGAAGTCTGGGATGTAAGGTTTGATCTTCATCTTGAAGAGTCTTCTTCCAACTAATGTTGCAAAGAATAGAAGCTGTTCAGATGTCGGCAAAACTAGTGGTCCTAACGTCGTGATGTTTGTCTTTAGAGCATCACCGGCAACAGCCATCAGTTCTTTGGAGAGGGTTACACCAACCTTACTAGCGGAATCCTCTTCTTGAGTTATGCAGCCGAAACACTTATC
>NC_025700.1:26064305-26065128 GCF_000633955.1 Camelina sativa | reverse complement strand
TTGCAAAGAATAGAAGCTGTTCAGATGTCGGCAAAACTAGTGGTCCTAACGTCGTGATGTTTGTCTTTAGAGCATCACCGGCAACAGCCATCAGTTCTTTGGAGAGGGTTACACCAACCTTACTAGCGGAATCCTCTTCTTGAGTTATGCAGCCGAAACACTTATCATCAGCTCCCTTGTGGGTACGAACAGTATCAACAAGCTCGTATTTCGATCTTCTTCTGTCCCATCGTTTGTTTGAGAGAAGAATCGCTGCACCACCCATTCTGAAAAGACAGTTGGAGACAAGCTTTGACCGGTCATTCCCGAAATACCAGTTCAAAGTAATATTCTCCATGCTAATCACCATGGCATAAGTGTTGGGAATGGTGTGAAGAAGATGTTTAGCAAGGTCGATAGAGATCAAACCAGCACTGCAACCCATTCCTCCCAAGTTGTAACTGAGTATGTTCCCACGGAGCTTATAATGATTGACAACCATAGCAGATAACGAAGGTGTCGGGTTAAACAAACTGCAGTTAACAATCAATATCCCAATATCCTTAGGATTCACATTGGTCTTGGCAAGAAGCTCATTGATGGCTCCAAACATCACAGTCTCCGCCTCTTTTCGAGCTTCTTTCATACACGGGTTTGGAGGAACATTGAGGACAGCCTCAGGTAAATAAGTAGATTCGCCAAGTCCCGAACGTGTTAAAATCTTGCGCTGGAACTCAAGATTCTCCTCTGTGAAAGAACCAGTGAGTTTAGAACGGTCCATGAAGATCTTTTTAGTGCATTTACGGGAATCATCGGGCTTGAAGCAGGAGAAGTCAACCAAGTA
>NC_025700.1:26060812-26063220 GCF_000633955.1 Camelina sativa | reverse complement strand
GATGGCTCCAAACATCACAGTCTCCGCCTCTTTTCGAGCTTCTTTCATACACGGGTTTGGAGGAACATTGAGGACAGCCTCAGGTAAATAAGTAGATTCCCCAAGTCCCGAACGTGTTAAAATCTTGCGCTGGAACTCAAGATTCTCCTCTGTGAAAGAACCAGTGAGTTTAGAACGGTCCATGAAGATCTTTTTAGTGCATTTACGGGAATCATCGGGCTTGAAGCAGGAGAAGTCAACCAAGTACACAGGACGCGGCCGAGTCACGAAGTAAATGGTCATTAAAAACACAAGGAGCATGGAACAAACAATCACTGAGATAAGATTGTACTGAAGATGCTCCCATAGGTTACGAAGATCGCTGAGAGAGAAACTCGAAATCTGCGCGGCGATTACAAGCACCAAAGGGGAAAGGAAGAGGTACATGCCATGTGTGATTAGGTAATGGTAACCAAGCTTCACATACTTAAGCTTCACTGATTTTTTCAAATCAGGAAGATTACGATCATTTGATCCCATCAACGGTTTCTTCTGCTCATCATCCATAGCTTCTCTGCTTGGAAAAAGTCAATATATATATAAAAAAAAAATGATACAGAATCAAATCAATATATGTATGTGACATTTTCGACAAGATAAACGTTACTATATGACAAAACCACTTGCGGAACCTAATACGTTAATTTCCAATTACCCAAATGGAAAGTTCCATACTTTCACATCAATTACTAANAAAAAAAAAAAAAAAAAAAAAAAAAAAAAAAAAAAAAAAAAAAAAAAAAAAAAAAAAAAAAAAAAAAAAACTAGAAAGAGACCTATTCCAATTCCAGAATGCATTTACAAGACCTAGATTCGATTCATTTTTTTGAAAACACGACATTATTTGAGGAAAAGAAACAGAACATAGGAGGAGACTAACCTTGCAGAACTCTTTGGCGGTTACGGAGAAACCGAGAAGAAAAGAGATAGACAAAGAAAGATGGTTATTTTTTTTTTTTTTTTTTCTCGCTGCACAGTTGTCACGCTAGTAACAATATTACAATAGACAACAAATAAATAAATAAAATATTTATGTCTGATTTATCGGGGGAGGGATCTGAGATTGGGGCTTTGAGCTCTTGTTACGCTTTGCAGCTTGTTAAAGGAATCGACTTGGAAGAAACATGAGACGTTTTGTCTTTGTTCATCTTGTCTTTGTTTTGTCCTTCTCGGTTCGTGGTTTTGTTTTTGTTCTTGTCAGATTGTTGCAAAGTGGTTTTGTTGTAATAAACGGACTTGAAGTAGAAGAGTAGTGTTATTATATTGCTTTTAAAAAAGGGCAAATGCCATGAAAATCCACTTTCTCCTAAAGTATTGTCACAAAAACCCACTTTCCACTCATGGTATATTTTCCTAAGTTTTTTGTTTATGTGTCTATTTTACTTTTACATTTTGCCCTTACTAACAACTTACCTCTCTTTCTCTCCTTCTTTTCTCTCTTTTTCTCTTCTTTTTTGTTGTTAACACTTTAACAAAGTAAAATATATTTATTTGTTATCATAAAACAAATTTTCTATTTATTTATATAAAATATGTTATGATTATATATTTTCTACATTTTAAGATACATATTGCTATATTTTTTATGAATTTTTAGATTATACAGTATCCATCAGTCGTTGAACATTTGTTCAATTATAAGTGGATAATCAATTGCAGTATTGTTAATAGATAGTTACTTGTGTTTATTCATACAAAATATACATACATAAATTTGGTTAGATCTTTATCCATAGCATATTATCCATAACACAACATAGACCAAATAAGTACAAAACCCTTTAATTCTAAATTTTAAATCCTAGAACATAAACCCTTGAACCTAAAACCAAAACTATTCACTTTAAAAAAAACAAAGTTTAGTGGATAGAAAAACTGTGGATGGGTCTCCATGGATTTACAAAGCATATCTAGACATTAAGCTGGAGAATAGCAGTTGAATGGTGGCTATGGATGTGATCATGTGGATATTTTTTTGTGGATACCAATGTAGACAGACCAAAGAATCATCATACAACATCCACACAATTAAATCCATAGACACCATGAGCTCCTTGCTTCATATTTTGTGTTGGTCCAGAAACATATACACTCATAAGTGGTTAATAAACAAAATAAAAATTAACAACATTGATTTATTTAGAACATTGAATATCAATCATGTGGATTAGTAGTTATGGATACTTATCTTATAATATCTTGCTCATTCTTTACATGAGCAGAAATTTGTCCAAGATAAATTAGCCACATAGATTTCTTTTAGCTAAATGTTTTTGTACTATTTTTCAGCTAGAAGTAGGTATATTAGAACTTAGAAGTGTCACTAGAAGCATACTACACAATAAACATGGTCATTATTAATCTCAAAG
>NC_025700.1:26058400-26059617 GCF_000633955.1 Camelina sativa | reverse complement strand
CTAGGATTTAAAATTTAGAATTAAAGGGTTTTGTACTTATTTGGTCTATGTTGTGTTATGGATAATATGCTATGGATAAAGATCTAACCAAATTTATGTATGTATATTTTGTATGAATAAACACAAGTAACTATCTATTAACAATACTGCAATTGATTATCCACTTATAATTGAACAAATGTTCAACGACTGATGGATACTGTATAATCTAAAAATTCATAAAAAATATAGCAATATGTATCTTAAAATGTAGAAAATATATAATCATAACATATTTTATATAAATAAATAGAAAATTTGTTTTATGATAACAAATAAATATATTTTACTTTGTTAAAGTGTTAACAACAAAAAAGAAGAGAAAAAGAGAGAAAAGAAGGAGAGAAAGAGAGGTAAGTTGTTAGTAAGAGCAAAAATGTAAAAGGAAAGTGGACACATAACAAAAAACTTGGGAAAGTATACCATGAGTGGAAAATGGGTTTTTGTGACAGAACTCACACCCAAAGTGGGTTTTCATGATATTCACCCTTTAAAAAATGGTCTTTAAATGGTAGTATATGCTGCCTTGGTGCTCCCATCTCAATTTTTACATCTGTTTTATAAATCTGGGTTAGTAATGGTATTTTCTTAACAAGTAGTACATTTCTCATAGTTTTAACAAGAGAGGTACGATTTGTGTCCTGTGAAACATAAACAAATGTTAAACTTAACTGATTAGTTAAAAGACTGACCATGTAATGTTTATAGTATACACAGGTAGTAATTTGCACAAGTTGTCAGTGAAAAAATGGAGGTGAATCCATGCATAGATGCACCAGCTTCCTCTGATACAACTCGTAGCTTTCAGTAATTGCAATCACGTCTTCATTCTCTGAATCAATGCTCCAACTCTCTGCCAGAGTTTCTTGGCAGGCCATAATGAAGAGAGCTGCTATCTCTGGCCGCTCAGCCTTGCGAATTGCTGCTACAGCTTCCTCAAACGCTCCTACCGCTACATATAGTATCACACCCCTGAAAATTCCAACAATTTATATATTAAGATTATTATTTTCGTCATTTCTATGGAATACATTATATATCTAATGGAAGAAATACAAATTATATATTTACCTCCAGAGGTTGTGTTCAATGTTCACGACGTGACCTGCCCACCTTTGCAACACCCTGAGTTTCAATTACCAAGAGTTATTTTGATTTGATTACCTGTTACGACCATG
>NC_025700.1:26054696-26057461 GCF_000633955.1 Camelina sativa | reverse complement strand
ATTATATATTTACCTCCAGAGGTTGTGTTCAATGTTCACGACGTGACCTGCCCACCTTTGCAACACCCTGAGTTTCAATTACCAAGAGTTATTTTGATTTGATTACCTGTTACGACCATGGATATAGATAAAGATTAGCCGACACACCTGGCATAGTCAGATCCATTTAAATGCGTCGCTGCCAATGTTGCAGAATCCGTCCAACAACCAGCATCTTGTAACTGCAATGACCACACGCATTAAGCTAATCTTGGATCTGAACTCCGCTAAGATTTTCTCCACAAAAGAAACATAACCTGCGAGCATGCTTCTTGGTATCTTCCTACTGAACAAAGAAGATGAGTTCCAGAAAGTGACCTGTCTGACCTTACCATGTTGGCTGCAACTACCTTCATACGAAAATAATGTCAAGGAAAAGCTTCCGGCTCTGTGATATTCACAACTAGAGATTAAATTTGGCATCTTACTACCTTCACCGCTAGCTCAACGAGGGATTTTGACACGGTAGAAGATAAAGCAACAGCACGCAGGGCATTTGGATAGAAATAAGAGCTATCTGGAGAAGTGGAGAGTAAGAGACTCACCGCACCTTCCAAGTTCCCAACTGAAACAAGTCTGCTCATCAAAATCACAAGTATGTTAACCTCAAATCTTTAATTCAAGTATACTCATTGTCTGAAATGGGATGAGGACTAACTCGTGTACTCGTTTCTGAATGGCCTCTTCCCCTTCTAGTTTCTCATGCCACGGGATTCTCTCATTAGCGCATAACCATAACTCTTTTTGTTCAAACGCCATTAGTCTGAGCTGACTTTCACTCTGTTCACCAACCAAAAATTCACAAGGGTAGAGCACAAGGTAATCATTTCTAGTTATTCCACAGTATGACTAACCAAGGAACAGTTCTTCTCAAATCCTGAAGCTGATGGTCCCTTTGATGTAGTTTTGCTCAGCATAGATGTCTCATCAGAATGCTTCTCCGGAGACTTGCTTGCTGTTTTGTTGACTACGTGGTTCATGGCAGAAGGCAGTTGCAGCCAAAAAAGTGCCTCAGAAGTTTCTCCAAAAATTGCAGCAGCGAAAGCAAATCTTGCAGCACAACCCTTATTAACTAGACAAGAATATAATTTTGCGTTCTCATCGTCGAGTAGGCAGCCTTTAAGCCCATCAGCATTTTGAATATTTGTACCAAAGAAAAAGAAGAGAAAACATCATTAATCATGAAAGGACATACAAAAATGTTTTATGCAGAAGAAATAACGATGAAACGCTACCTTCTGAACGATATGGTTCTAATACTTTAAGAAACATTTCCAGCACCGCAGGGTCACCGATTGGTGGGAAATCAATCATGAAAGTGCGAAGATCTTTAGAAGATGTAGTTCTTCCGGGAATAGAATGTGGTCGCTTGTTGATACATGTACTAGAAGTGTTGAACCAAGATGGCTTTACGCCCAACTGCAAGATCATCCGCAGTGCCTACAAATAGACTGTAAGCTATAGTACTTGTGAGATCTGATCAGCGCAAAACCAAACATAAATTAACCTTACCAGGGCATGTGGTGTGGGGAGTAACATAGGAGTGCATAAAGGCACAGGACGAAATCTGACATTAGAAGGTTTTATATGGGATATTTGTGTCGTCATTTTTTCATCTCTGTAAGCATTCAATTAAGGACATCAAGAACATTCTTCTCTGACTTCACAGGCTATTGTAAAGGTTACACTCTAAGAAGCATATACATCACTTACACATGAACCTCAACCAAGCGGAAGCTACCATCAGTTCCAGCAACGCACAACACAAGGGAGTCAAATTTGCTAGTTCGCAGGGGCAGCCAATCAAGTTCAAGTATAAGGGTGCCAGGAATTTGAGGCCGCATAAGAGAAATAGACAAAGGATCTGGCGAATCCTACAATGAAAATACAAAGGCCATGGCTTAATTTGGATATGACAAATTTACAAATACAGCTATGAGAAAAAGTGTTAACTAGACCACTATTATGACATATGAATATAAGACCTCTTATAACAACGTCTAGAAGTTACAAGAGACCTTACGAGGTCGTAGATGGAGAATGTGTTGTCATAGAATAGCACTGTAATTCGTCCTCTGCTAATATCGCCAGCAAAGACAGGTGAAAATCTGATCTTCTTTATTCCTTCTCTGCATGTGTTAAATGAAGAGGAGTTACCGGATACTACATCCCACCACCGTATGTTCCCTAACTTGTCACCTGTGACCTGTTAAGTGAATTTTTTTTAAGATATTGCTTAAAAACAGCGAGAGATAAAATCAGAATGGCAGAATACATACAACATGAGGTATGCGATATGCCATAGCAGTTATTAACCCATCAGAAGAAACGAAAGAAGATGCCGGCCATTTTGGTCTTACAAAAGAAACGAAATCAACAAGTTAGAGAGAGTATGAAAGAAAAATCTGTTAAGTTGTTTTCCTGAAAAGGAACCTGAAATCTCGAATTCTGCGCCCGTAAACTTCAAATACGCCAAGTGCACCATTTACTAGTGCAAATGCAAAACTTTCAGAAGCATCATCTTGAAGTCCATCAGCACCTACAGATTCTGTAAGAATTCAAGTCAAGGGAAATGACCAAGTTGTTATAGAAAGTCGCTTACTAGTTTCTGATGCTTTTGGAGTTCCAGTGTCATCTGGTGTGGCATTTGTTTCCTGGTTATAAGAAATCGAAGGCTTCTTTGAAAGACTCTTTTGATCTAATCTTGCAATAGTTGGGAGAGTCCA
>NC_025700.1:26050155-26053788 GCF_000633955.1 Camelina sativa | reverse complement strand
CCATTTACTAGTGCAAATGCAAAACTTTCAGAAGCATCATCTTGAAGTCCATCAGCACCTACAGATTCTGTAAGAATTCAAGTCAAGGGAAATGACCAAGTTGTTATAGAAAGTCGCTTACTAGTTTCTGATGCTTTTGGAGTTCCAGTGTCATCTGGTGTGGCATTTGTTTCCTGGTTATAAGAAATCGAAGGCTTCTTTGAAAGACTCTTTTGATCTAATCTTGCAATAGTTGGGAGAGTCCATTCTAAAACCGTGAAAGGGAGAGCTAGTGATCTAAGCTACAGGAAATACAAGTCATAGCAATGTGTCAGTACAAACCTATATTTCATCATAATTTTCTTGACTACTTCTATCACTTGTAATATAACCCAACTAACCATCACAGGGCTTTTAGTCATTGCCCAGACTTCTACTGGAGCATCACGGAACAAAACAAGAAGATACCTGAAAACAAGCTGTTCAAGACTTTTTTTTAAATACTTTTGTAAAGCCTCTGAAAAAGTAAAGAGACCAACCTCCCAGAAGATGAAGCCCTAAGAGCTCTTATAGAAGCTCGCTCTGGTCTTTGCAAAACTCGAAAGCCCCTACTGACGCCACTTCTAAGACATGTGACGACGAGCTTATTAATATACCCACCTTTCCGTTTACTCACCTGACACCGCAAAGCAACATTATCGTGTTCATGTAGTGCTATTTAAGGATCTGATGGAATAATTTTTCTTTTTTTTTTACCTGACTACAAGAAAATGACACGATTCTCGAATTTCCTAGCCAATTTAAACCCCTTATACTACTAGTGTGTGCAGAGAAACTTGTTGCCACTGCGTTTGCAGACACATCAACCACATCAATTGTGCCAGCTTCAGTTCCCAAAGCTACAAGAGGAACTACTACAGCAGGAAAATTCCCTCCACCTTCATACAAAGATATATATTCTTATCCATGAACTTGAGATTTTCATTTTTATGTAACATTTAAAAGAAGGATGCAACTCACGAGCCAAAGTTGCTGTCATGGAAGGGGTTGGTACCGCAAGCACAGTCACTGTAGACGAGAGAAGCTGAAGTTGTCCAACTAATTTGATCTGTATTAATGAATTTTTTGTAAACACAAAAACAAAATATCAAGAAGGGAAAAGATAAAGCAAACAAGTTTCCAAGTCCGTCATCATAAACCTCGAAAGATGTATTTGGGAGGAGATCTTGACTGTCATAGGTTGGACTGTCTAGATCACCCATTTTAACCTTGTCATTAGTCTGAGGGTTAAAATCCCCATCCCCATCCCCTTCTCCATTGAAAGTCATGATCCAACTCCATATTTTACCGTCATCAGATATAGATATGAAATGTGTTTTGAAACGAAGAAAAGCATCGTTGTTGAAATCAAAAGAAATCTCGGGCTCCGAACTATCCACAAGACCATCTGAATGGATAGTCCTCATGTTCTGGAAGGTTGAGTCCAATTGGGAGATAAGAAGAATTAAAAGAGAGGGTGATGGTACATAATTACCAATCGTTGGTATCAACTCCTCAATTCCACATAAGACATGAACCTGTTCACCTCTACAAAAAAAAAAAAAAAACAGAATACTCAAATTGAGAGAAGATCACAGACAGAAAGGAAAAGAAAACGATGAGAAGAAAAATTCCTGGCTCACTCTTTCCTTCGCCAAATGCTGAGCCTGCCATCGAGGTGAAGGCAGTATAGAGCCTCCTGGCTTGGGTCTGGCAAAACGTTTACGAACTTGGCGTAGCCACGAGGTAATGCAACTACGTACAAGGCTGCTTCATACTTCAAATCAAACACGGCAAGCTCTCTGGGAAAGATGGCGAAAAGAATGTGTTTCCAATGGGGTGAGAAAGAAAAATTTGCAGAATAGAGAGGAAAAACGGCTGATGCAGGAGACGACGTTGAGTGACTGCTATTATTAGCAACGACTTCCCGTTCTAGCTTTTCTAGATCACTGCAATCCGTTTGGATATGAAACTCCTTCCAAGGGACGTCATTCTCAGTTACCCCAAGAATTTTCACGGAAAGAAGAAACCCTTTAAGGCCAAGGACACAAAAATGGCGGGAATCAAAGGGATCACAATGAATGCAGGATAAAAACTCAGGCAATGCGTCATACTTCCAGAATAATTGTCCAGAATCCGTGTAGAGCGAGAGAGATGAAGGACCAGAAATGGCAGCAAGGACATAGGATTCTGGCCGAGCCAATACCCAACAGAGGTCCTGTATGCCACCGCATCCAAGGACCTTCCCTCTAGCATTTTCACAAGTTTGTTCAATCCACAGGCGGATAGAACGCAGGCGGAAGTCAACCAGAGCAATGCGGCCGAGGTGATCACCTACAGCTATGAGGAGATCAGAGTCGAAGAGATTACGCTGGACAGGAATAGGAGCCCAACGAACAGAGGTAATCGTGGAATATGCACAAGAGATAGGGGAAGGGAGAGAGACGGTCGAAATGAGCTGGAGGGGTCGTGTGTCAATGAGAGAGACAGAAGAACCAGAGGCAAGTGCCAGGAGGCCCGAGGCGCTGAGGTCAGCGGCATATAGGTTGCTCCGGGTCGGTGGTCCGGGAAGAATACTGTCGGAGGAGGACCACATTTTTTTAATTTTGTCGCTCTGACCATTGTGGAATTTGTATGTTTTGTGTTTGGATGGAGAGAGAATTAGAGGCTAACGAGGATGCGCTTCTCTTTAGGCTGAAGACTCTCCATAACTGAAACCACAAACCATTAGGATCTTTTTTTCTCTACATTACTTGCTACACTTTCAGTCGCTTCCTATTTTTATCCTCTACTTCTCTACCTCCACAAAACCAGTCTTATAATACACAAAACTGTAGCAGAACCGAAGGGCCTGCCAGATCATGAATGATTTGACTATGATCTCATAATCTGAAACCGACGTAGACTAATCAGAAACACAATACATATTCTTAATCCCCCATATCCGTTGATGTCCTCAGTATATACTCCAACAAATCTAACCAGAGACCCAAATTGATGTATAAATTTGTTTACATAAGATGTATATATATATGAGATTGCCCAATGATAATTTTCTGAACATCCATGGGTTATACCATGTATGATGATAATTCCAGCCAATTTTGCGCTCCTACCATTTCGTTAGCCTCTCAAACCTAGTAATAATTGCTACTAATGTATTACAAATCCGAGGATCCTAGCACCAAATCTCACACCATTTCTCCACTTATATCATGAGGAAAATCCAGACAGAGATGACCAATGCCACATAGTAACGGGCTGCCTGCAACAAAACACAAAAGAACCGATACATATGATGGTCACTATGCATTTGCTTGAATCTGAATAAACAGTCTGGATTGAGTTTCAAAGAGTTCAATATAATAATACATAATGGCTATGGTCATTGCAAAACTTCCAAATATACTAGGGGCGTCTTTAATCACAGAATTCATACCTTGGATGACGAGATGAGTGACTTGGTAGCATCAGACTTTAGACTGTTGAATCCAATGTCATATGATATGGTTCCATCAGGTTTAAAAAGTCCAAAATGTGTTTCAGAACTCTTTCCAGGTTTTGAGTTTTCATTGAACAATGCAAAGATATAGGCTTTGAGCACCATTTTTGGTC
>NC_025700.1:26036147-26043626 GCF_000633955.1 Camelina sativa | reverse complement strand
AGGCGGATAGAACGCAGGCGGAAGTCAACCAGAGCAATGCGGCCGAGGTGATCACCTACAGCTATGAGGAGATCAGAGTCGAAGAGATTACGCTGGACAGGAATAGGAGCCCAACGAACAGAGGTAATCGTGGAATATGCACAAGAGATAGGGGAAGGGAGAGAGACGGTCGAAATGAGCTGGAGGGGTCGTGTGTCAATGAGAGAGACAGAAGAACCAGAGGCAAGTGCCAGGAGGCCCGAGGCGCTGAGGTCAGCGGCATATAGGTTGCTCCGGGTCGGTGGTCCGGGAAGAATACTGTCGGAGGAGGACCACATTTTTTTAATTTTGTCGCTCTGACCATTGTGGAATTTGTATGTTTTGTGTTTGGATGGAGAGAGAATTAGAGGCTAACGAGGATGCGCTTCTCTTTAGGCTGAAGACTCTCCATAACTGAAACCACAAACCATTAGGATCTTTTTTTCTCTACATTACTTGCTACACTTTCAGTCGCTTCCTATTTTTATCCTCTACTTCTCTACCTCCACAAAACCAGTCTTATAATACACAAAACTGTAGCAGAACCGAAGGGCCTGCCAGATCATGAATGATTTGACTATGATCTCATAATCTGAAACCGACGTAGACTAATCAGAAACACAATACATATTCTTAATCCCCCATATCCGTTGATGTCCTCTGTATATACTCCAACAAATCTAACCAGAGACCCAAATTGATGTATAAATTTGTTTACATAAGATGTATATATATATGAGATTGCCCAATGATAATTTTCTGAACATCCATGGGTTATACCATGTATGATGATAATTCCAGCCAATTTTGCGCTCCTACCATTTCGTTAGCCTCTCAAACCTAGTAATAATTGCTACTAATGTATTACAAATCCGAGGATCCTAGCACCAAATCTCACACCATTTCTCCACTTATATCATGAGGAAAATCCAGACAGAGATGACCAATGCCACATAGTAACGGGCTGCCTGCAACAAAACACAAAAGAACCGATACATATGATGGTCACTATGCATTTGCTTGAATCTGAATAAACAGTCTGGATTGAGTTTCAAAGAGTTCAATATAATAATACATAATGGCTATGGTCATTGCAAAACTTCCAAATATACTAGGGGCGTCTTTAATCACAGAATTCATACCTTGGATGACGAGATGAGTGACTTGGTAGCATCAGACTTTAGACTGTTGAATCCAATGTCATATGATATGGTTCCATCAGGTTTAAAAAGTCCAAAATGTGTTTCAGAACTCTTTCCAGGTTTTGAGTTTTCATTGAACAATGCAAAGATATAGGCTTTGAGCACCATTTTTGGTCGAAGAGGTGTCCCTTTCTTCTTGGCAAGCCTCTTCCTGAGGTTATAGTTATAGGTTCTTGCGTTATCCGGAGTTGCTGCAGGTTCATCAGAATCGCCTTTAGAAGCCCACCCAGTTTCAGTGATCATTACCTCCATCTTGTTAAAGCCAGCATCTTGCAGGGCCATGTAGGTGGCATCGATCTGAGCATCAAGCATGTTGTCATAATGTAGATTGGTTTTGGGGTCGTAGATGCCTTCCGTTGGCTTGAAGAGAGCATAGTTGATGTCAATCTCTTTGGGATTATAAGTGTAGGCCAAAAAAGGGTAAGCGTTTAAACAAAAAGGAGAGCCAATCTGATGAAAGAAGTCCAAAAGAGGCTTCATGAACTGAACAACGTTCTCTTTAAAGACACAAGACGATGGCGGGTATGAATCAGCAAACACAGCCTGAGAGTGAGCTGTGGTGATCTGCACCGTTTCCTCAAGATTCATTTTTTTCAACGCATTGTAAACGTTTTTAGCAGCACCAAGTAAGGCTCCGGAAAGCTCGGAATCACCGCCACCAAGAACTTCATTACCAATAGCGATACCACGGATACGAGTCTTGGGTAGGAAAGAGTGAACATTATCTTTGACCCAAGTGAAAGCATGATCAGAATTAGAACTCATCTCTTTGAGAAACCCATTGGGGAGTCCAACCACAAGATCTAAACCAGTCCCACTGAAAGCTTCAAGGACAGTGTGATCTGCATCGTATAGACGCACATTCCGGATTTTAGCTTGCTTTAGAAGTAAGACTACTTTATCCGGAGACGGGATGTTATCCGCAATCCTTCCATAATTTATACCATAGGTTCCAACAAACGCTCCGGCTTCCACTACTTGAAACTCTGATTAAAACAAACAAACCAACCTCGTTTTAGGTTTTACATAACCTGAAAAGCTTTAAATAATCCAGGAAGGAAAAAAAAAATCATCTAAAAAAATCCAAGATCCAACTATGTTGTTAGATCAATCGACGAAATTACAAGTTGAGTAAGAAGTAAATCTAGACTAAACCCTAGATTAGATATTTACAGTAAAAGAGGAAGGAAAGGTACAGTACCTATCGAAATCAGATTGAAGGAGAAGAAGAAGAAGAAGAAGAAGTAGAGAAGAAGCGACTTGGAACTTCTCATCTGAGAAAAATTATCAGAAAACGCTAGAAAACAATGGGGAAGAAGATGGAGAGAAGGTCATCGAGAGGAAACGGGAATCTGATGCGACAACGCCATAAGAAAAAGGTTCAGAATCTTCCGATCGAAACACTTATTAAAAAATTGGTTTCCAGTAAACAAAAACCCAAGGAAAAAAAGTCTACTAAGAGATTGATTGATCGCTAACGAAGATGATGATTCTGCTTCACTTGAATGATTGTTTTTTTTTTCTGGGTTTTGGGCTTTTGAGGTTGATTTGGGGTTTCTTTCTTTTTCGACACAGTACTGTCTCGAATATATATATATATATATATATATATATATGTATGAATAAGTTGCAATTCTTACTTTTTTTTTGACTTTTTTTTTTTTCTTTTCTTTTCAATTTATTAAATTCAAAAAAAAGTTTTCATTAAGATGGGAAATTAAAAATCTCGTAGGTATTATTAAGTAGTGACGTGGTTGGACGGCGAGTTTGAACGTGCCACTACCAACATTTACTACAGCTAAATCAGACGTGGTTGGACCTCATTGAATCGCTTTTTCTCAAAGTGCTTCTTTAGTTTCGCAAAAGGGAAAATTCTCATCAAAAAAAATTTCATGAACTCGTCCGAAAAAAAATGAATGTTTTTTTTTTGTTATTAGAAAAACACATGCTAAACTATTTTTCATGTCTCTGTTACTACCATTAACAGATATCGTGACAGCGCTATTATTTTTTGATAAAAATATCTAGAAAGAAACCCAAATTATTAGTATTTTTTTTTTCAAAAGAAATACATGAATTTTTTATTTTTGTTAGGAAAATACATAAAAATCTTTCCATTCTTCTTTTTCCATTAACAATGCTTGGTGGTCATAACTTATAACTTCCTTTGTTCCCTTAACCATCATACAAGTTCACACTACTATTTAGGACAACTAAGTCTAAAATCAAGCACAAAATTAGATTAGTTGATTTCCAAATTTCTCAATTAGTTTTATGAAACATGCTTGTTTACTAGGGATACCACTTTTTGGTACTTTTATGTTTGATATACATTTCAACTTGAGATCCAAAAATTTAAATTAAGATTTAAAAATAAATCTTTATTTTTACTCTTGACTATAAATTTAGCATATGATTGAACAAGGTTTTACAGAGTCATAGATTGTTTAAACTTGAACTATTTAAATTTTTCAGAATTTTTTTTCACGAGATAGGCATCATCAATCTAGATTTTTTACTTTGTAGTCTTCTTTTAATTAGTATACTACTAGTTACGAATCGCAATATGCTATGATCTCTTTCGCACCTATTCCAAGTGCTAGGTGAAGTTCAACTATCAGGGTTTCGTACTCTTGTTCAGTGTTTGATGCTAGTGAAAAAAAGTGGAACGATTGTTCCAGGATCTGTAAGAAGGTGGAAGCAATGTTGCAGTAGCCAACACCCTAAAGTTTCGCTAAGCTAAGACTATTCCTTGAGCTGATAGGTTATTACCAGCAGTTTTTAATGAACTATGGTGAGCTCTGCTCACTAGGACATTGATAAAACTACTTAAGAAGAATAGGTCAGAGGGTCTCCAAAAGCTACTTCCTCCAACGATGCTCTCAAGAAGGTACTAGCCTACTTGTAATAGTTATGTCAGATTTCAGTCAAAAGTTCACTATTGAGTCAGTTGCATAGGGTATGAGCATAGGAATAGTCTTCTCTCAAAATAGAAGACCAATTGCATTCTTAAGTAAATCCTTTTCCTCCAAGGATCGCATAAAGTCAGTGTAAAGAGAGTTTGCAAATGGAAACATTACTTGACTTTTTTTTTTTTTTGAAACACGGAAACATTACTTGACATGTCACGAGTTTGTTATAAAGTATGACCAGTGTCCAGTGGAGTCTTAGGCATCTTTTGGATCAAAAGGTAGCCTTTACTCTTTAATAGAGATGGGCTGAAAAATTAATTGGGCTGAATTATAGGATTGAGTACAAACGAGGGGTTGAAAACAGAGTAGTTGATACTCTTTCTAAGGAGAACCCAATTGGAGAAAATTAAACACAGGTTCAAGTCAGTTTCTAGGTTTCCTCAAACAATTTTGAGCGAAATTTTTCAATAAATAAAAATATAAATTGATGTGAAAAAAATAAAAAATAAAAAATAAAATTTGAAAGAAGAAATCGCCCTCTAAGTGCGGTGGTGGAATTGGAGAGAATGTGCCTGTGGGGTTGAGAGAAGCCATAAATGTGACGACACATCGATTTCATGATAACTCCTTGTAACACATCACATGAGCCTATTCAACTCCGCTTGATTCCAAAACAATCTTCAATGACCAGATTTTTCCTAACGATAAATATTAAAATTATTTGATTTTTCTGTATTTGTAAAATATTTGATTGTTTCTTTTGTAATAGAAGAAGCACCGTACCACCCTCGATAGATAGGAAAAAAAAACTAGTTATTACACCTGAGTCCTGACTCGTTAGATGGGGTTTTTAATTCTTTTTTTATTGAAAAATAATAATTGATGAGTAGTTTAAGATTTTATTTTTGTCAATTTATTGAATCTACGTAATTCTTAGTAACTTTATGGTAAGAAAACAATTAAAATAATAAATCAGTATTTGAAATAGTGAGCTGTACACAATGGATTATTTTTGGAACACGGTTCGAAATCCATTTTCGAACAACAGTAGTTAATGATACTAAATTATACTCCTTTCGTTTCAAAATATAATATGTTTTAGCCAAAACACGCATAATAAGAAATGTTTATTTTTAAAAAGTTTAATCAATCGGAAACGCATAAAATAAATAATAGAAAAATATAAAATTAGTCTAAAAATTACCTCGAAAATTGAAAACATCTTATATTATAAAACAATTAAAAACCTCTAAAACATCCTATATTATGAAACAGAGAAAGTAATATAAATTGAATGGAATGTTAAAATGGAAAGAAATTGTTTGAAAAACTAGGTGTAAACTCCATCTTGATGTCTCAAGGTTGTATTAGTAATAAATTAGCACTTGTGTTTACTTTCCAAATTAGTGAAAATGGTGTCAACACCGGTAAATTGGCCGGCTTTCACGACCTATTTAGATGAAGTGGAGAAGACTGAAAAGCAAGACGGAGTTTTCATTTCTTCATCACTTTTAGTTCGTCGTAGTGCTAATTAATTCTAAGGCGAATAATTTAACACATCTTCCTATGTTTTACCGCATCTGTTTTGTATGTAACTAATGTTTTTCCGTTTGAATAACCAAATCTTTTTAATTTAAATAGAAGTTGAAAAAAAAAACTAGTACGTGTGGTTAAAAGCTTTATATTGATTTTTAGAACTCTCTCCCTATCAAACCCTAATGTCTATCCAATCAGCTGTCCAAACTAAAAGAGGTGAACACTAATAAACCCTAATGTCTAATCAGCTGTCCAAAGTAAAAGAGGTGAACTCTAACAAACCCTAATGTCTAATCAGCTGTCCAAACTAAAGAGGCGACAGAACCATTTGGCTCATCCCTAACTAAACCTGAAATCTATTAAAAGGTTTAATTTCCAATGAAAGCAAATAAAGATATTGGCCACTTGCTTTCAATGCTAGTCCCAGCTTTTGCACCCTTCCGTAGCCACACTACTTTCTTCCTTTTCTTTCCTCTTTCCCCATTTCCATGAAATATGTGTATTGATCTTACCATCTCCCCATAGTTTAATGAGTTGGTGCTTCATTTCATTATTTAACAGAAAATATTAATTTATTTTGTCTGTTTTCGTATGATATACCATTTTTTCTAATTTGTCCATAAAATATAATGATAAGTAATGGCTTTTATTTGACCAAAAAAAAGTAATGATATTTATATAACTATTTGCATTTATAGTTATAATTCAAAACCTATTAATCAACCCTAAATTCGACAATATGAAAAAAAAATACCCTATATTTTGTTTGAAGAAGTATCCCACGAATAAAGTCGAAAAGGAAATATTCTCATATACTCTTTTTTTTTTTTTGTCATCAACGTTCTCATATACCAATCTTTCTTTACACGGTTACACCATTGATAATATAGTATCTTAATTTAGTGTTCTTGGAAGCAAGGCCGACATATACAATATTCTCGCGAATAAATATTCTTCTTTACCACATACACCACCTTGCATATGCTAATTTTTATTTTTGACTATGATAGATGAACAATAAAAATCATTGACAATAAAAATCATTGACGATAATTAAATTAAATTCTAACAAAACCGCAACATTTTTTTTATTATTATTCTTGTATTACTAATTTGCTTAGCATTTGATTAAGTCCATCCCAATATTTCGATAAGATTTGTTTTTCTAATGGTACGCAACCCCATGAATGAAGCGGACCCTACTCGTTAAAAGACATAGAACACAACCCTACATCGAAATTCCGAAAGCCTTGACATTGCATATAATAATTTTGCCCCTTTAACTCTCATCCTCTCCTTAGGCTTATTATCTTCTCCATTTAATTACTTTATGATCTCTTGGCATAGTTGTTGAAGTACAATACCCGATTTTAAGGCAAGTGTCTGTTCGGGTAGAGAGATAAAGAGAGAAAGGAGAGAGGGCTAGAGAGAGTGAGAAGCTTTTTCACCTATATAAATTGCTCTCATCTTCTATCTATTCTTCAACAAAAACAACTTGTTCGGACTATATCTCCCATCGATCATGGCTAACTCTATGATGGCAACGGAGCAACTCTGCTACATCCCTTGCAACTTTTGCAACATAGTTCTTGCGGTATATATATGAACTATATTTGCTTTTATCAATAATGGATCTATGCTCCTGCAAAAATATCGTATATATTTAAACATATATAGTTTAAGCATGTATAGATCTACCTTTATTTCCTTTGTACTATTTATTGGTTTCTGATAAAGAATAGTGCAGTTCTTTTCATCAGTTCCACTATCTTACAAACGTTCAAAGTTCTTCCCAATGAAATCCGTTTGTA
>NC_025700.1:26024433-26035864 GCF_000633955.1 Camelina sativa | reverse complement strand
TCTTCTCTTTTCCTGCTTTTCTCAAAGTATAGTCCTACTTGTAGCATTTTACTTATAATTTTGGGAATCATAAGATAAAACTATTTTTCGTTGGTCATGCATATATATATATATATATATGTGTGTGTGTGTGTCCCTATTTACTAATCGGTAACAGATTGTGCATAACTAATAAAAAAAGGAGTCACTTCGGATCCTAAGTGGTGGTTTCAACGAAAGAAGAGATGATCGTATATATATATGTGATGTGTGTCCCTCTTATATTTCTTTTGTGTCTATAATTATCATGAACAAATTTAAGTTGTATAAATGTATATAAGTTTTTCGTCGATCTTTGTCTTATGGGTCTGGTAGACAAATCCAATTTGTCCAAGAAAGAAGATCAATTAATTAATATGTGAGAATGTGTTTTGCTAAAATGTGTAGGTGAGTGTCCCATGCAGTAGTCTGTTCGACATCGTGACTGTCCGATGCGGTTACTGCACTAATCTGTGGTCTGTAAACATGGCAGCTGCTCTTCAGTCGCTTTCACGACCTAATTTCCAGGTAAACTTCTATATCTCTCTCTCTCTCTCCTAAATTGCCTTAATTTTAGGAAGTTTATTAAATAAAAAAACACTCGAACCATCCCTCTAAAATTTAGGGCTCTTTTGTTTGTTTTGAAAGACAAATTATAGACAGAGATCTGAGCCTGTTGTTGCGTGTTCTTTCTCCAGCGGCCGTCTACATCTACTTAATTTAATTATCTTTTACTCTTTTCAAGTTTATTTAATTTTATTTTCCAGCTGCGACTGATATGTGCAGCCTTGTCTTTAAATGCTTTATTTCATAGAGGCGTAGCTTATGTTGATCTACTACTGATGTGGGCTACTTCCTCTATGATTTGATTGACATGAATGTTAGGGTTTCATAGGTTTGTTTCTTTTTCTAAATATATTCTCAGATTCCTTTCTTTAAAGGTTTTGTCTTTTACTACTATTTTAAAACATTAATAATACGTCTTTTCGTTGGTCCAGTTTCTTTTTTCATTTCCTAATTTAGACAATACATACATGATTGCTTCTCAATCCTCGTGATTCAACATTTCGATCTTAGAAAAAAAAAGTCATGTAAAATAAAATAAAAACTAATTTTAATTAGCATATAATTTGTTATTAACAAGGATTACATGTGGAATATAGGCGACGAACAATGCAGTACCAGAATATGGATCTTCCTCACGAGGTCACACCAAAATTCCTTCCAGGATTTCAACTCGTACCAAAACTGAGCAAAGGATTGTAAACCGTTGTAAGTTCTGCCTATCTAGAAATAAAGAAGTGTCACATGACAAGTAATTTTTGTGTATATTTTAAGTTTCTTATTGTCTTTCCAGCTACGGAGAAGCGGCAGCGAGTACCTTCTGCGTACAATCAATTTATAAAGTACCAAAATATTTCTAAGACATACATATATAATTAATGTATATTTTGTTCAAATTGTCTTAATTAACGAAGAGGTAATTGATTTGTGTGTTTATTTTATTGTGAAGAGAGGAAATTCAGAGGATTAAGGCGAATAATCCAGACATAAGCCACAGAGAAGCATTCAGCACCGCCGCCAAAAATGTAAGTTTTTTTTTCCTCGACATTACAAATTTTCTATATGAAAGTATGAATTTTTTATAGCTAAAAAGGTGTAAGTTTTAAAGAGTGGAGCTTTTTGTAGAGGAACATTAGAAAAAAATATTAAAAATGCAAACCATGCGACAGTAAGCGTTAAAGAAAATTACTACTAATTAAATAAGTAAGAGTTTGCATTAGGTCATCTGCTGCTGAAAATTAATGAACCGATCCGTTAGTATATATACTTTACTTTTAAAAAATTTAAACATACAATAGATGTTTACCATTAATCTTATTTAGTTTATTTACTAAATAATATTAATGACTTTCTCTCAACCTAAGTAAATAAGAACAATAGTAAACATATTGTTTTTTTCTTTTTCTAATAAGTAAGAGGTTATGACCAAAATATTTTAAATTGTTTTAATATGGTCTCACACTTTTTAGTGGGCACACTTTCCTCATATTCACTTCGGTCTAATGCTTGAGAGCAACAAGCAAGCCAAGCTAGCTTAATAATGTAAGTGCTATGTTCTATATATCAATCGTTTTAAAGATTCACCTTAAGTATAAAACTTATCTAGTGGGAACTTACATGATTTTACTTTGATCTCTCTGGTTTTAGTCTGGCGGTTAATGAAAATGAGTGTTGGAGCTTTGATGTACCAAGAGCTGATAAACAAAATATATAATATGTCTAAATATATTGTATGATCTTGGATGTAAGAGTGAAGATGTCAACCTTGAAGACCATACTGTATGTAGATATAATTTAGTAATAAGGTTCTTATGAATTATCTTTTATGGCACTTATATGGTTCGTCTCACAAGAATTTTGAGTTCGTTTTCGGATTTTATCAATCTTAAACAAAAAGAAAATGTAATCTACCTCTAAAGAAGGCATAGAATATGGTGAATCTATCTTACTGTTCAAACTCCTAAGTAATACGATCAGTACTACTTCGCTTCTAAGTACACTATCCACCGGTTTATTTTTGGGTTTATCAAAACTCGTTGAAATAGAGAACAATTCCTTTACTTATGTATATCATTTAATAGGTGTCCAATGTGATTTCGTATAGAAATGATCCTTTCCATAAAATTGGTCACTCTCTTAAAATTCTCTTGGATGAAGGATTTGTAGAGATGGATCGAGAGACACCACATAGATGATAAACGGTATGTGCTGAGTCTAGAGTACTCAAGCTTCAAGAACACAACAAAGATGAGACGCTTTGGGTATTTTGATAGAAGTAAACTAGGTTTTTATTGCATATCAAAAGATAAGTTTTAGAGGCTGAGAAGGGACTTTTTATAAAGTCTAGCAGCAAGGATCCATGACTAAACTTACAAAACAACAGTCTCGAAAAGGGCTTACAACAAAGAGACTCATAACTATTTCGTCCCAAAACTGGTTAGAACCAATAAAACATTGCATAGATGCAGTAAATCGTTTTGTTAATATTTAATGGGTCGAAATGCGTCACAATTCAATGCATATGATTTATTATAAAAGTTAAAGATACATTATGAGTGTTTAGACATATGTAGAAAGACTTTTGTTTATTAAAAAAGAAAGCGTAGAAAGACTTCTTATCATTTTATCACAAAAATGATTGGAACCAACAAAACATTGATTAGAAGCAGTAAATGCTTTGTTACTGTTTCTGAAGTCAAAAATGTCATAATTCAATACATATGATTGATTATAAGAGTTAAAGCCAACAAAAAAATAATGACTAATTATAAGTTAGAGATGCATTAGGAGTGTTTAGACAAGACATGTTATCATTTTGTCTAAAAATTGACTAAAACCAACAAAACATTATTTATTGTTCAAAAGTACAAAACCATTTTGTTAGTGTTTTTGGGGTCTAAATGTGCTCACAATCCAATGTATATGATTTAATATAAGTGTTATAGATACATGAAAAGTGTTTAGACATGTGTAGAAAGACTTTTTACCATTTGGTCCTAAAATGGTTAGAACTAACAAAACATTGCTTAAAAATAATAAACCGCTTTGTAATGTTTCTCGGATCACAATGTATCACAATCTAGTGTATATGTATATTCACTATTCAATCGGTTTTCCAACGGTGTGTAAAGTATCCTGCAAGACTCATATCATTTAACTGTCTTATTACCATCCTTATCATGTAAGATTTTGGATATCATATCATTTTAATTTATTTGATGTATATGGCTATTGTTTGTTTGTCGTATTTGTTAACTAACTTTTTCTCTAAATTAGACGACGTCATTCTGGGTATATGGACTCCGAATTGAGAAAATCTAAAATCTCAAAGCAGCAGCTAAGAGAGTTTCACGAGTAAAAAAGAAGATATATCTAAAATAAAAATAAAAACAAAAAGCCCTGCTGATTAAAGTTATACATCAAAAGACAATAATTGGTTAGCAAGGAGAAGACTCTTGACTGGTCAAGAAAACTTGACTTCATGTTGAAACTAATTTCTACTTATTTTGTGTAACAGAACAGTGTCCTTTTTTTTCACCATTGGAGTACTTCTCAAAGCTCTCGTGTTTGTGCGAATCTCAAGGCTTGTGAGATAGTGAATTGATGGGCACAAGCTTCACGCAGATAGGATCAAAGACATCAAAGCCAAACGTAATGGCCGTATCATTAACCATGGACGTGTACATGTAAAAAAGTATCCCAACTTCGCCAGCTCTCCAGATCAATATATTTCTTTACTTGCCAAATTACGAGGGCCATATTACGCTTTAAATTAGCCTACAAGTAGCCTTGCAGGATACTTTACACACCGTTGGAAAACCGATTGAATAGTTTGAAGTACATGAGACGTTCATTCAGAATACTCATCCTCATTATCACGATATTGATTGACATCTTGTTCCGGCTCGTGTTTCCAAGATCTACCAAGGCCTTCTTCATCCTCTAACCTTCTCATCTTGGAGCTCGAAGGACCAACCCTAGAAGAGTATACCTACATCCAAATCCCCAAAGTCCAAAGAAATTGGCAAGAGAAGTAGAGAACTTTCCACATACTCCTTGTCTTACTCTTTTAATTAAAGGCTAAATGTATGGATTTACTATACCCCTGAATCTTTATGTTCTATCACTGATAGAGTTGATCGTCGCCTTACAGTCACCCTTGAAGGTACTGGAAAGTGTTCAATCTCATCAGAAGATCTTCCTTCCCTGGCCCTTTTCTTCCTCAAGCTCAGCTTTGTGGGTGGGGGCTGCCAAATTCTCAAGGGTCATCCCGAAGTATTATAAACAGAAAAAAAAAGATACACAACTGGAATATGTAACAAAACCCGATGCAGGTATAGTTTAGGTAATACCAGATAGCTAGCGGTCCCATTGCCAAATGATACCAGGTATGTGTCATTTGCATCGTCGCCAAGTACCTGTTATAACATCAGGTGAGATATTTATTTCAATCAGCGACTCAAACAATCAAAATTTTACGCAAACCACATTGGCTATGGTACATACATCCCAGTGGTATTCGCGAACCCAAGTGTAAGAGATATCTTCGTTTTCATCATGCATATCCTTAGACAACTGCCACAGCAACATAAATTGATAACGCATAAATCATTTTGAACTTTTCTTGGCTTGTCAAAACTTGTGTAACAGAGATCAGTTCGTGGAGAGGCATGTCTACCTCATCCAAGGAAGGAACCATGTACGCCAGAAATTTTTCTGGATTGGCAGTGTCTGATCCAGCCACCACATAGCTTTTCAAAATGGCCTGTGGAGAATAAGGTCAGAGCTCGTCATCAATATATAAGATAAGGCAATCAACCATTGTCAAGATTCGGCCCCATATCTCATCATATATCCCATCCTCATTCGAGTACACTTATGTAAGCAACAAAATCGATATAGTTTATACAGTCATCTTGTGTCTATCAGGAACAAAGTATCCCTATGACTGAGAACAGAGATAATTGGACCCTGCTCATGGATATCGGTATTTAATAACTCACCCGTGACTCATGTTCATCACGTGTCGAAGGGTCTAACTTGCCAAAGAATTCAGAATCAGCTGTGGGAGCACTATCAAAATTCCCTACAACAAACTGCTCATCGTACCTGTGTCAAAAAAAAAAAAAATAGGGGAAGAGTCAAATGTATTAGCATAGTATGCTACATGTTCAGTTAAGATTATTAGTGGATTTTTCATCCAAAACGGGCAATGCACTAAAACTCTAGCAAAGAGACATTGGAAAAAAGAGTTGCAGTAGAGAAAATGGAAAAATTAAGACCAACAAGGCTGGCTTTTACATCCGATTGATTACACTATCCTATTAGCAGAATACAGATAAACCGTAAACTGTCAGCTTTCAAGCAATTCATGGAAATTATGTGAAAAATATAACTGATTCGGGACTTTAGATTTAAGATTGCCTGCAAGGGAAAACAAAGAACATCCAACCTATCAAAATATGGCAACAGTGGTAACACTTCAACCGGCTGCAAGTTTTTATTGGTGGCATGAACTGGTCGAGACTTGCATGCCTCAAAGGATGCTTCAATATCCTTGATTTGTCTCTCTCTAGAGACCAAAGAAAAGAAAAGAAAAAAACCATCAGATCTTCTTTTTCCACTTTCTTTAGAAATATACAAAGTGAAGAAACAAACAACACACCTATTGTTAAGATTTTGCAAGATGTCGATGCCTCCTCCTTTCAGCTCTCGCAATTCCTTTGCTTGCTTCTCAGTTAGCGACTACACATGGAGAAGATAGAATATTGGAAAGTGTTTTTAACAAGCCAGGAAACAAGTGACTACACACATACATCACAAAAGAAATTTCCAACAAGTGAGAGTGATACCTGTCTTGCCGATTCATTATTAATAGAAGAAATGTATTGTGTTTTCACGAGCCAGGAAACACCTTTATCAGTTGGTCTTTCTTTTTTCCGGATTCCTTCTTTCTTAATAGGTGTAACAGCATCGTCATCACGCAACAGTTCTTCATCTTCAGGGGCAAGAGGTGCCTTGACTTTGGGAGGGCTGAAAAGCGATACAACAACAGTAAGTAAGTATCCCAGTAGATGAGGTCTCTGGCATTAAAATGTAATAATGAACTTTATTGAGAGAGATCATACTTGTATACACTTAGGTCAAGGAGATCCAAGGGTATTCCAAGATCAGGCTCGACAAAGATCTTTGGTTTCCATAATTTCTCCAACGATGTGATGGTATACTTGGTAAATCTAGTGGGATCAAAGTAGCTGTATCAGGTTTAAGAAGTAAGGAAAGGAGAATTAAACACAACGGATTCAAGAGATTAAAAAATTGGATCAATCTTTTCTTTTTATTTTGGCAATAGAGTAACAACAACATACTGATCTTTATCCCGTTTAATGGTCATGAGCTTAAGCTGTGCACTAGGATCAGGGAGCTCATTCCGGAACCTTCAAGTAATAAGAGTAAAAAAAAGATGAATACTATAGGTAGTCGTTTGGTTAGTCTCTAGTAGAAGTGAGTGAGAGAGAATACTGACTTGAGCTTGCAGATGAAGGTGGTTGGTTTCTTTAACCTATTCTCGACCCTGTCGGTGGTGAGTAAAGGCGTAGGCTTCCTCTCCTCGGTGTGTCCCTTGGGGGGCATATGAGACTTGTGAGAATTCTTCATCTGCTGTCTAAGTTTATCTGCTTGCCTTTGTTTCTCTAGCTCCCTCTTCTTCCTAAGCCTCCTCTCTTCTTCGGTCTCGATTTTCTTAGAATGGGGAAGATGAGGCCTATGGTGCTTCGATGGATCCGGTTTAGCACGCTCCCGCCTGGAGGCCCCTTTGTCGCGGTCATTGGCTCCTTGGTTTCGAGGAGGATCGGGTACGAGTGGAGGAGGAGCTGACGGGGGTGGAGGAGGAGGAGGAGCTTGGACCTGATTGAACTGAGGATAATGGGAAGACTGCTGATAGTAAACATGCGGAGGGGGAGGCGGCGGAGGATAAGAGTACGGTTGATGATGCGACGGTGGTGGCGGAGGAACTGGAGGGGGTAACGACGGCGGAGGTGGCGGAGGGGGTAAAGGATTTTGAGACGGCGGCTGGGGAGGAGGAGGATACGGCGGCCGGTACGACGCCATTCTCCGGGTATACTGTGATCTGATGAATTCCCTAAACGAACGAAGACGAGACTTAAAGATTCACCGATTTCCTTTTTTATTTCTTTTAGGGCCTCATTAACGGCCCAATAACCGATACTATCATATGGGCTTTCCTAGCACGGTTTCAACAGAAACAGACAAAAACAATCTTAAAGCTCACCGTTTTATGAGTACCCAGTTTGGTGGGAAACTAACTAACTAATGAGTAATGAATGAACATGGGTGCTTTGTGCAAAGTTTTGAAGTTGATCAACGAGGAATACATAACAGAGGATATTCATTACTTCTTTATAACAAAGGAACATTATGTACATATCGTGAACCGAGTTGAGGTTAAACACTCAACAATCTCGATCCAAAAAGGTGACGCTAAAAAACAACCTCTGACCTGGGGCTTCACAAGCCGAAGATGTTATGGTCGTTGGCACTGAAAATAGCACCGCCAAACTGTCTGGTGTTCAAGTCGCCTCCATCAAGGGAGGACCCAAAACGGTCTAGCCACTGGGCAGGGCTGGGATTCTCTGCCTCTTCCACCCACTCCGACATCATGTCAATGTCCTCCAGGACAATTGGGTCTGTCTCGAGGGTAATCATTCTCCCCAACTTTAGATTCTGATTCACGTACATCATATTGTTCAATAGCTCTCTGTCAATCTTGTTTCGCCTTTCCCAGTGCATCTGCTGGAATGTGCTCCATTGGCGTTCCAAGTTGTAACCGCTGCACACTTGGCTCAGTATCCTGATGGCCACCCGCTGCAAAACAGGTGCTGAGTCACCAAACTGCTCCCACCAGAGACCTGCATTACTAAAAGCAAACCATCATTAGACATCAACTTCTACGACTTATTAGTTACCAATTCTCAAGCCAGCATGTAAATGGGAAAATATCTACAAGTTTTGCAATTTGGTTTTCTATATGCCAGGCTATATTCATGAATTCTTGAAAAAAATATATAAATGTATTGTCCGTCCATACCTGGTGAAACTGAAGGCCTCGCCTCCATCGCCAGGTTACAGCCGAACAATCCCTTTGCCCTAGTGAAAGTGAATATCTGATTTGTAATATCACGTCTTAGATCGCTAGTGGGAAGAAGTTTCTCCAACACTTTGAAAAAATCTTCTTTCAAGGAAGTGAGGAACTTTATCTCCGGGTTATACCGAATACTGGGGTTCAAGAATGCAGCCGCTGCATGAAGAGGTGAATGCAGATGGTCACACCACTTGGAATCAACTATGTCAGAAAAGACCTTATGCTTATTCTCATCCATTATGTAGTATGTCCGTATTGACTCCTTGGCCTTGGACATTAACTCATATATAGATCCTACAGCGGGCTTTCCACTAGAAACTTCCCTCAACACTTTCAGGATAGGCTCGGAAATAGCCACACTTTCTTCCACAGCTCTCCAAAAATCATCATCCTCTAGGATATTCACGCATGACATGCTCTGTGGTTTATTAGTATTAGTGGGGGTATACTCTGGGCTATTGAACAAGTGCTTTAACCTTGCTTTTTGTTTCATCATTGACTGCAACGATAGAAAATTGGAAACAGACCTTGTGACACCGCTTCTGATAATATCTTGCCCACATGTTAACTTTCTCATCAAATCTAGCACGGAGCTATTGTTGTACACAAACTTAGATATGACCTGCGCTTGCAATATACATTGGTTGACCCAATCTACCTTGGAGAATTCTTCTAATATCATGTTCAAACACTGAGATGCACAAGGGGACACGAAAATGCTTCCATAGTTTTGCAAGATATGGTTTGAGATACCTGTGTAGCTGAAGCTGTTGTCCATAATGATTTGCACTATATGCTCATGTCCAATATCTTGGATGATAGAATCAAAGAGATCAGCAAGGCATTTTGTGTTCTTGAAATATGAGGAGGCGTCCACAGACTTGTGAAAGAAGACTCTGGACGGTGATGAGACGGAGAAGTTAATGAGAGCTCGGGATTTGTTGTCGGTCCATGCCTCTGCGATGACAGTACAGCCCGTGGTGACCCACTCCTTTTGAGTCTCTTTGAGTTGTAAAGTAATTTCTGATTTAACCCTGTCCAGCAGCAATTCAGTCTTGAGAGAGGGAGCAACAAATGCAGGACCACACTTGGCAATGGCATCGAGCATAGAGTGATAAGAGGGTGAGCGGGCAACACACCAGTCGATCTTGTTCTCGAGGAAGAAAAGAGAAATACACCTCTCTGCAGTCTCCTGAGCAGTAGTTGGAGAAGAGGAGGAGGAGGAATGGGGTAGAAGGAGACTACTAGTAGGAAAGAGTTTGGAAGCAGAAGAGAGAGCAACATCAGATTCAGGAGGAGGAGGAGGCAGGGAAGCAGATAAAGGTGGTGGTGGTTTAACTTGGGGAGGCTTGTTGTTGGTGTTGGTGAGAGGGGAATCTTTGGCATCATTCTTGGCCGATAAAATGGATCGGACTCTGTCAGTAACATCGTGTCTAACCTTGGCACAAGGGTTGACACCTTTACTGGGAAGGCGAGAGAGATGATGCTTCAACCTGCTAATCCCGCCATTAAGAACTCTAGAGCAAAACTTGCATTTGACCTTGTTACCATCGAGTTTCTCTGCGTATTCCCAGCAGATATCCTTTTCTCGTACCACTGTCAGTATGTGCAATTTATAGTTATAGCAAGCAGCTTTTCTAACTGCGGTAGTATGTATGTCAGACACGAAATGACTAAAGCATGATCTTTAGTGAGACTTTAGTGAGATTGAGCTACTTTACTTACTTACTTTACTTGCTGGTGCTGAAATGTTTCTTCGTCAGTCAGCTTATTATACACCTGCCAACCACACACACACAAAAACCGTAGAGTAAGGAAAAAAAAAAAGTGAATAAAAAAAATAGCGTGGCACACTGCTGGAGGAATGAGGATGGATCCAAATATGAATAATCTATTCTTTCTATCTATAAGGATTCCAGATTTCCTCTTGAGGATTGCCGGAAAACGAGAAAGACACATGACGAAACCGGTCGGCGGTCGTCGCTGGGAAAAACAGATTCGAAAGATGATCTGTCGGAGAAGGACCAAGTCGCCAAAAAAAAAGAAAGAGGAACCAAAGAAAAATTGGAAGGAGAAAGAGAAATTGGGAGAGAGAAATATCAAATATCCTATAAAAGCTTACAGGGAGAGATTCACTTCTTCTCGCCGGAACTATCTAATCTATCTATCTTCTGAGATTTCCAGCTTAATTTTTCGTGATATTTTGCACTTATTTCTTTTTTTTCATTTATTTATATACATATATCGTCGTGTTTTATTGGGGTTTTTAGCTATCGCTAATTTGTAGTGTACGACACGTTCAAAAACAACAAAGCAAACAGTCAACAAAGTATCAATAATAAAATAAATGATTGATCGTCAATATTTCCTAAAAAGAAACGAAACCGCAGCATATGCAAATAAGTTAACACACATGTTTCTACCAAGATGCTAGCTAACATACAAGAGTACGAACGATAGCCAATGTTCGTTCATAAGATTTATTATCGACTTTGTAAGAAACAACAGGACACAAACTAGGGAAACAGTGCTTACAACACAGATTTTTAAATGCTGACAAACAAAACAAACAAACCAAAAAGAAAATAAAAATCTCATGAAAAGAGGAAGGTGAAAGAATAGTAGAGGACAGAAATAGCTATGAGAGTCATTATGAGAAATGGCAACTGACAGATCCTCAGCGGTAGC
>NC_025700.1:26018981-26023946 GCF_000633955.1 Camelina sativa | reverse complement strand
AACATACAAGAGTACGAACGATAGCCAATGTTCGTTCATAAGATTAATTATCGACTTTGAAAGAAACAACAGGACACAAACTAGGGAAACAGTGCTTACAACACATATTTTTAAAATGCTGACAAACAAAACAAACAAACCAAAAAGAAAATAAAAATCTCAATGAAAAGAGGAAGGTGAAAGAATAAGAGAGGACAGAGATAGCTATTAGAGTCATTTTGAGAAATGGCAACTGACAGATCCTCAGCGGTAGCTTCGATATGAAGGGCTGTACATGCTACTCTCAGCACACTGCTCCAGCTCCTTGGGCTGAGGCAACCTCGTCGCCAATCCTGTACATTTATATATTAGGAAATGTAATGAAGTAGTGGTAATTCACATTACATTGCATTAAATAGTGCGATTCACACTTGAACACACATTACATCTAGCAACACAACCACTTACCCAGTTCATAGGCCTTGGCAGCCACCTTAGCTGCAATACGAGCTGATATTTTTCTGATATTCCTGAAGGGAGGGTATATCATCCCCTTCTCATAGTGCTCCTCCGTCAGTTGCTCAGCCAAAGCTTCTGATGCAGCCAAAAGCATGTCATCATGGACGCGGATAGTCCCTGACATTATTAGCCCCAGTCCAAACCCAGGGAAAATATATGCATTGTTCGCCTGTCCACATAAACGTCAGAATCAACTCTCTTAAATCAGTTTTCAAAATCCTATTCTATAGCTCTGGTCACAACCTGTCCAGGCACAAACGTCTTTCCCTCATACTCTACTGGCGCAAATGGGCTTCCACTTGCAAAGATCGCCCGTCCCTGTAATATCAAAAAAATTGACTTTGTAAGCCACCGGCAATACTCCACTTCT
Organism: Camelina sativa; assembly: GCF_000633955.1. Classification (NCBI taxonomy): domain Eukaryota; kingdom Viridiplantae; phylum Streptophyta; class Magnoliopsida; order Brassicales; family Brassicaceae; genus Camelina; species Camelina sativa. Next base: position 26,023,078 of record NC_025700.1, on the reverse strand, counting down.
ATCTGATCATCAGAAATAAACAATCGTAACTTGTTTACCTGACTCCACGTATAGGCCTCTTCCGCCGTACATTCTGACTGAGAAGTTGGGTTTGAAAGAGAAAGAATGATGGGTTTCTGTATGCACCAAAATTTTGACTTTATGGTCAGGACCATGCACTCCTAAACAAAAATGCTTCTTTATTTTTCATGCACGTCTATGCGGAAAAAGTATACCTCATTTAGCTCTGCCATGGTTTCCACCACTTCTTGAGTGAATGTTTGACCTACTCCCGATGTTCCGATCAGAACTGTCGGCTTGATTGCCTGGATATAAAAGAAAAGGGTTCAGGTTTAACACTGAGACTTAAAGGCCTCTTCTGCAGCAGAACAACAACCAACACACCTTGACGGCATCAACAAGTTGCCTTATCGGTTCATGGTCATGAGCCCAGGGTTTTTTGAAATGTTGAATGGATTCTTTCCGGGAACTGACAATCAATCCCTACATATATAAAAATGTGTACTTAGAATTGTACATGCAAAAGAAAGACAATCCACATCTCATAAATTACCTTCGAATCAACGAGCCAAATATTCTTCCGAGCCTCTTCTAATGGAATATGGGACTACAGCCACAAACAAATACTTCATTTAAGTAATAGTTTCATATAAGAAATAGCTTAATACAGCAAATGAAAACAAGCGTACAGCTTACCTTCTTTGATATCTCAAGAGCAATTAGTTCAGCAATTCCAGTGCCAGCCTGCATCACAAAAAAATTGGGGAAGTAAAACCATGTAACAAACCCGGCAGATTATCCCATCCCCATCAAGGAAATAAATAAAAATATTGACGGAATGGATTTCACTGAGAGAAAAATGCCCAACCCTTACCTCTCCAGCACCTAGGAAGAGGAATCTGTGGCTTGACAAGGATCCACCCACAAATCTAAGAGCAGCAATAAGTCCCGCAAGCACAACTGATGCCGTGCCCTATATGTGAAATTACAGTTTCACTGCTTGGTAAATATGTACTTCAAGCCGAAACTACCTCGTGTCTCACAACTAAATCAGGACAAACCTGAATATCGTCATTGAAAACAAGATGTGTTGTACCATACTTAGCTAACAGGTCAAAAGCATTATGGTTCGCAAAGTCTTCAAACTGCAAAATATCAAAAGAAAACCGTCTAATTAGAATATATATAGATAGGAAACTTCTCAGATCTAAAAAGCAGATTCATATTGGTGGAGTACACTTATCCATGTGTCAAGCTAACCTGAATAACGACTTTCTCCCCATAGTTCTGCTTGACTGCTGTCATGAATTCATCCATAAGTTCAGAGTATTCCTATACAAAGAAGAGGGTTAAGGGTTCAGATTCATCATAAATTCCACAGGAGTGTTTTACTGAAAGGTGCAAGGTGCCAATCACCTCTCCTGTAGCTCTCCTTTGGCGGAGCCCTATGTAGAATTCATCGTTCAGTAGCTTTTCATTGTTTGTCCCAACATCGATTGTTACGGGAAGACACTGGCAACCAATATATATATATATATAGAGAGAGAGAGAGAGATGAGCGAATGTGGTCTAATGCAATAAAGCTGCATAAACTATACTTACGGCAGATGGCCGAACACCTCCAAGGGCTGTATATAGAGAAAGTTTGCCAACTGGTATTCCCATTCCCTGAAGACATTAATGATGGCATGTAATGGGCAAATTAGTAAGAGGATATAACCTGACTCACCACTCTCATGAGAGCAGAAAAGTTTCAAACAACTTGCCTGACATCCAAGATCTCCTAACCCTAAAATGCGCTCCCCATCAGTGACAACAATGACCTGGATGTTCTTCTCAGGCCAGTTCCTCAGCACTTCATGAATCTTACCTCTAAAATAATAGGAAATGGAATCCTCAGTTAAAAGTAAAGAGCACAAGAATGCTGAAAGTGGTCGTTGATTTCCCTATAGAGAGACTCACTTTTCTTTCAAGCTGATAAAAAGGCCCTGTGGACGCAGGAAAATGCTACCATACTTCTGGCAGGCTTCCCCAACCGTTGGAGTATAGACAACTGGTAGCAACTCCTCGACGTGATCAATGAGAAGCTTGTAAAACAGCCTCTCGTTGGTCTCCTGAAATACAGAAGCATTGTGAAAGAAGTTGTGTAACGAAGGCATATTTGGTGTTGTTCAGATAGCTAAACTTGCAAGTTGGTTAGTTTACCTGGAGATCCATCATAGCCATATACCTCTGCAAGGGAACTTGATACTGACGAAGAGTATGCATCATTTTTTTAACCTGTTAACAAGCAAGCGTGCAGTAAAAGGATTCAAAAATCCAGCTATATGTAGAAAGGGTATGTATGTGAAACCCTGACTCTGACAAGAAGGAAAACCTGAAGATCTTGGGAGATAACAGTTGGGGGGAGGAGGCCGCGTAGATAGTGAGCGTCACGCTCCCTGTGGCTAAAGGCAAGGCCCTTGTTGTGATGGGGATCACGCAACAACGTATACCCACTGCACCAGAATCACATCCATATATATTTGCTAATATAAAAGGACTAGAAGAAAGGAACAAATTAATTAAAGAAGGAGGAAATGGGTACCTGGCGACAGAGAGAGACCAAGGAGTGATGGGCATGTCCTCGGTGGCAGCATCCTCGCCGTAGACATCCTGAACTCCACCAGAGACGGTGGATTTGGGAACAATGTCAGCGGCGGAGGTCTCGAGAGAGGAGGAGGATGAAGTGGCAGAGGTCTCGATCAAAACGCTGCCGTTGGGATCCCGGTTAGATCCGAGAGAGGAAAACACTCTGAAGGAAGCAGGAGCGGTTACGAGTCTAGGCTGGCGCAGAGAGAGGTGGGTGGAACATCCAGGAACACCCGTAGTCTTGTTCTGAGAAACCAAAGCATACAAATTTACAAAGGGAAAGACATAGGTGGATGGAGAAAGAAAGATGTAAATAAATAAGAATACCAGAAACGAGGAAGGACTGAGAGAGATCATGGCGCCTAGGGATGCCATGTTTCTTAGACGGAGGAGGACGGAGACGGAGAGACTCTTCTTCTTCAGCGTGGCCGTGAATTGATCGTCTCGGCTCACTTGCTCTTTCTCTCTTCTTGGAACTAGAAAGACAACAGAGCCGCGTCTCTCTCTCTCTCTCTCTCTCTTCCTTCCTAAAGGGGTATCTCTTCTCACACGGATCGCTCTAAATCTGAGAGCTTCGCAAATGGCACAGAAGCTCCATAGGACATTTGGAGTGACGTGTCTTCCTTTCCTATCTCTTCCCAAATTGCGTCTCCACTCCTTAGGCTTCTTTCTTTATTCACCCCCAGCAGTCCCTATATTGGTACACTTTTGTTAGTTTTAACCCACAAAATTCTAAATTACAACTTTTCTTAGACTCTGACCTCTCTCACTCTTCTCATTTCTTTTCAATTGATAAAAATTGTTTGGATAATACATAAGGGATTAAATTTAGCTACAGACAATAATTAATATATATGCCCAAATGTTTCTAGCAAAAATGCAACTACCCATACCATCAATTCAATGTGTAGGTAAGTAGATTTAGCATTGGAATGAGAGAGAGACCCACACCACCACTTGCCCCTCTCTCTCTCTCTACTTGACATTTTATTTTTATTTTTTAATGTGACCGTAAAAGTCTCTCCAACTTTTGGATGAATTTGTTGTGTCACACTTGATGACACGATGCCCATCCTATGAGGATCCACGTCAGTTGGGTTTACAAAAGGCCGCTTATGGCCCAAATTCGGTCCGTGGATCATACGATGAAAATCTATAATATATGCTCAACCCCGCGTTCGTTATCTATCTGTATTTTTATTTGTTAGAAGGGAAAAGTTGAAATGCAATATTCCCTCCGTTTCAAAATATAAAATATTTTAGAAAAGTTTCTGTTTTATAATATAAGATGTTTTCAAGTTTCTATGTAACTTTTAGATTCGTTTAGTATTTTTTGTCACGCAGTATTGTTTCTGATTGGTTGAACTTGTTAAAAGTAAAGATTTCTTAATCTGCGTGTTTTAGATAAAACATCATATATTTTGAAATAGAGGTAGTAATAATTAAAAAAAAAAAAAAAAAAAAAA
>NC_025700.1:26014162-26018099 GCF_000633955.1 Camelina sativa | reverse complement strand
TTCCTCCGGTTGGGCTCCCTTTCCACCCTCCTCGCCGATGCCATCGCCACCTTCGGTTGTTTTCAGCTCATTAACCACGGCGTTCCTGAGGCTATGGTGAATGCCGCCATGGACAAATTCATTTCCCACGATGAGACGGGGGAGGAGTTCCTTTTTTATAAAGACGATCATTCAGATTTGTTGAGGTAATATTTAAAATTAATTGCCTTAAGTTTTTGAACCCCCTTGAAAAGAATAAAGTCTATATTAACTAGAGGAAGATATTGCAGGGACTTGATGGGTGAGGCAGAGAGGATAGGGAAAGCGGTGAGAGAAAAGCTAGGAGGAAGAAACCAAGACGAAGAAGAAGAAGAAGGGGTAGGTGTTTGCTACGTGAAGAAGCATGATATTAATAGCAAACACGAATCAAAGGAAGAAGCTATAAGGATGCTGATAAGAGGGTATGACGAAAGACACTCTCTATGTCTCAACTTCTGCCATGCAGAGTTCCACCTCTATTCCAAGAGGGGTTGGGTATCCTTCTCCCCTCGTCACGATGCGGTGGTTGTAACGCTCGGAGATGAAGGCTGGAGCGGCAAATTCAAGGGTGTTGTTGGGAGGCCCCTTCTTTACAAATCATCGGATCTTCATCATCATCATGATCATCACTTTCTCATTTCTCTATCCTTTCTCTACACTAGTAACACTCTCCACAGCATCAACAGCAGAGGAATTATCAATAATAAGATGAAGAAGATGACCATTTCCTTCGCCCAACAGCTCCTCTTTGCTCTCTGTCTCACACTCCTCTTCCCTTTCTTACTTTCTTGATCATATATAGATCGTACTTGTCGTTGCTTTTTTTGTTTTTTTTTCTTTGGAAACTAAAAACAAGTTCCCCGGTCGGTGAGTATCTCAATCTTGTTTTAGCCTTTTTACCCAGTAATGCATGGCCTACTCATTCAATTTAAAAGCCCACTATCTATATCCAGATAATGATATTGGACCCTTCGCCCTTCTCCACCCCTGTTTTGTAACATTTTTTTTTCGTGGTATCAAATGTTTTGTAACTTGTTAATCATTCGGGTATTAATCTCCTGCCCCAGTCCCACTTGACTACTTTAATCAATAGTATTACTTTATGTGACCCGAGATTAATTAGGTGGTGCGAGCACATTACCACCTTCAAAGTATTCCACTGCAAGAAAGCCTAACGTCTATATATATGCACGGGCCGATTATTATTTTCCCATATAGGGATGTATATCATTTAAAATGAAATGTTTAGATTTTACGAAAAAAGTTCAACCTAGATCATGTAAACTTAACAAAAACAAAATAAAATCAAGATTTTTAAACGATTTCTTGAGTTATCCCTATTTATATCCCAAAGGAAAAAAAAAAAAAAAAAAGAACAGCAAATCCTTAATTTAAATCATTCAAAGTGTTTTTGGCTGAGATGGTATTTTGCAATTCCTTATCGATCTCTCGATGATCGAAGGCAAGAGTGAGAGACCTGGTTGAATGTATGTATATTAATGTTTGCAGTTTTTTTTAACATCACGTACGTTAGTGTGTGTGTAACTATAATTGATAACGCATGCCAATGTAAACAACAATAATAGAAAATATAGAGTTCTGTGGAATTAACTACGTATAATATACAAGATATGTATGCACGTGAGCATCCTCCCACTTTCCAAGGTATCGCAAAAAGTGAGTTGAAAACAACCCGTATCTTTTTTCTTTTCTTTCTATTGTTGTTGTTGGGATTGATAATATCTACAAGTTACAACTGTTAACTTCATTATGAGTGGTCTTCCTCAAGTCCATGTTGTTCTTCTCTTTTATGTGTGGTTTAACAAAACTCACACACACGTGACCTATCATTGTCTTGGGGATCCATATAGTTCCTTTTACTTACCTCCACACAATTCTTGAGCGCTTGCTTCTGTTACTTAATTGTTTGCAACTTTGTGTCTTCACTTTTGGCTCAAATACCACATATGTGTATTTGCACTAGCTTATCTGATTTTCTTCATAATTCAGAATGTCAGGGTACGAAATGTATTGTGTATCTAATGTTTCGTCCATGGGATTTGCAATATCTACCAAGTCTAGTTGAGATCAGTGACAGAATAAAAAATTAAATTAATAATGTGTTTATCCCTATTAAGATCCCATATATGAACTCAATATAGAGAGCTATATATGTATGCATAGTATACTTTAACTAGAAAAGGCTAGTTGCCAGTTGCACTGTAGCACGTGAATTGGTGGCTTCATTAATTAGTATTGTTGAGAAAAGGTAAATAAAGAGGTCGCTATTGCATGAGCACGTACGTGTGATGGCAATGCTGAACCACACACACATGAATATATTAACCTGACCGCACGCTTATAAATACCAAAACTTAGAGCAGATGCTCAAGATAATAGAAATAATAGAAGATTGGATGGCACCAAACGGGAGACGGAAGAGCGTGAGCGGAAGCTTAGAGAAGCCGCCGCCGCCACCAAAGCTAGCGAAAGGGTCACTGCATAGGACCCTGTCAGACATATCGTTGGATTTCCACAGAGAAGAAGAGAAAGGACTCGGGAAGATAGTGGAGGTGGAGAAGGCAAAGTGCGAGTGCTGCGGGATGAGGGAGGAGTGCACGCTGGAGTACATAGAGAGGGTGAGGGAGAAGTTCTTTGGGAAATGGATATGCGGTCTCTGCTCAGAGGCGGTGAAGGAGGAGAGGGAGAAAAGGGATGAGAATGGGCTTGAAGGGGCCTTGAAGGAGCACATGAGCGCCTGCCTCAGGTTTAACAAGCTCGGAAGGGAGTATCCTGCCCTCTACCAAGCTGATGCCATGAAAGACATGCTGCGGAGAAGCACGAGTCAGTCTATTAGCCCTAAACCCACTCTTCAGAATAAGCCCGCCATTTCCCGTACTTCAAGCTGTATTCCTGCGATCACCAGGGACCTTAATTAATTTAATTTGTCTAATATCTCAATGTATAATTTAGCCCCTATAGCAAGCTAATATCTAAAGACTCATATATACTACCCTAATTAATAAAGCTGATTTTGTCCTGATCCTGGTCAATTGTAACTTATAATTAATTAATTCATATATATATATATATATATATGTATATAATATGTTTTCGTTTATTTCAAACACACAAAGGCCAAGGGACCAAATACATTTTCTGTATCGTGTATATAATATATTAAAAGCTATAGATGCCGAAATAGGCATCTAAACAGTGTAGGGAAATTCAAATCTCTTTTAGTTATTTTAGGTGAACTCAGTCATCATCATACTTCACACCCGGACTGGGCTGTTCATAAATATATTACCAATCGTGCCTGATCCGGTGGTTGGTCTTAATATATATATAGGCACCAATCTTATGATTGATTGTATCACGTTCTTACGATACGTGTCAACTTTTCCTTGGCTGTCTCCCCTTGGTTTCCTTTTATGGGATCATGATAATTCTGTTTCTGTTAAATTCCAGATGTATATACATTTTTAAGTTTAAAAGTTTGCGACCTCAAATTTCTCTTCTCTCAGTTGTTTTGGCACCCTATGTCCGTTATAAATAACACTAACCATCTCAGAAAAAACTCATAAGTAAGTGCTAACCTATCGTCCACATACACACGTATATATCGATGTCGTCGTGTCGAAGTCGAATATATGAGAAGTAAATACATAGCGCATTCAAATTTGGTTGCGTCTTAATAATTAATTGAGAACGTGAGGCACGCTAATTGTACCTGACTCATGTAAGATGTACAAATCCCAAATACAAATAGAGAGTAGATAAGTTGAATGAGAGAAGAAGCATTGCAACACGGAAATGGTGGATGAGAATAAGGGAGTACTTGTTTGTTGTGGTAGAAAGAAAAGAATGAAGGAGTCAGTTTGTGTGTGAGTTTTATAAAAAAAAAAAAAAAAAAAAA